>NW_026542599.1:52246580-52279484 GCF_028750875.1 Macrosteles quadrilineatus | reverse complement strand
GATTAGTAAACCTTCATTGCCAAAGTGCTCTCTACTACAGCGCTGTTCACGGAGGAATTTTGAACTAATGCCTCAATCGTACCTCCCCTAAGTCAGACCCAATATGAAGCAACTGTTTCATGAAGAATTGTCTGTAGCTTCATTTAAATGGTTTCAACTAACAGCTGTAGGAATGTTATTATTATTTATTGCCTTTTCTGCACAAATGTAAACAATCTGCACAAATGTAAACAAAATAAATGTTGAATATTTAAGGTTTTCAGAATTTTTCACCGAAACAAATATTATACTTAAACATAATATATAAGGTACCAAATAGAAACTCTCCTGGTTATTTTGGTGGTGGAACCACACTGATCGGTAAAAGAATCACAGAGAAATTTGTGAACATACATAGAAAAAAAAAAACATCGCCACAAACAAATTGAGAACCTCCTCCTTTTGTTGGTAGTGGGGAAGTCGGTTAAAAAGGATGGCAAGTGGTGATCGATTTCGATTGGACACTCCAATCATCAGACCCAATAGGCGAATCACGTCATTCGTCATTTGCGTTAAATACGTCATTCGCCTATTGGGTCTGATGATGATTGGAGTGTCCAATCGAAATCGATCACCACTTGCAATCTTGTTTGTATATTTACCGTCTTGTGAGTAACAGTATAAGCGTAAATATATGTTTTAAGTGTTATAAGACGTTTCTCTTATTTACTTTCCGCAAATTTAATAACACGCACAATGCTGATCAAGAAGTTATTTATTTTAATTAACTAATTCTGTCATACTTTCATGAACCTCACAAGCTACAGCCAATGGTGTTGAATTATGGAAATATTTGGTGAAATCTCATATTCAAAGAAGCTTTGTTTCGTGTCTCTGCACTCTTAACAACTTTGCTGATTCTTTAGACTACTTATGATGCAAAGTATAAAGCAAACTTGAGATCTTCCAGCTTGTATAAACAGAAACCCCTTTTTTGTAATGAACAGTACTGTGTGATGGCTAATTACAAACCAAAAGCTTGTAAAGTATATTATATTGTACATTTTGTTTTTGTTGTTATGCGTAATGTGCATATGTTTGTAGTAATATTCTAAAAAAAATAACTTACTTGTAGGCCGTACATTAAATTTATTGTAAAGATCAGTGAAAATCCAGTCCATTTTCTGATAAGTTTTATGATAAAAAAAAATACTCTGATAAAAAAATAACCGATAGGCTGAATGGCAGGTAGGGGATCAATAAGGAATTTATTGTACGTATGAAATTAAAAACACGATTTTTTATTCAGTATAACCTGGTACCTAATTTTTCATAATTAAATTCGTTAACAATAATGAATAATGTTAAACGGAATCCGTATTATATGTCATTTAGTAAATTATGAGAACCAAAACATGAATGAAACTAACATGAGATCAAAAAAGTTTCTCATCCGAGATCAATAGACTATATGAATTAAATGTAAACACAGATGAAGAATTATACTACTGACTAAGTATAAAAGGTAAAGTAATTGAACCTATATATGTATGTATGGGGATACAATTTTCACCGATGGATTACTCACACTGGTCAAGTAATCTCTCAAAGTCTGTTCAAGCAAAACGATTTAATTGTTATCCTACATCTAACCTAGTTTATTTTAACTGTAATACTGGTAATATAGCTTGAAGTTATACATGGCTTCTGTGTTAACGTAACCACAATTAAAATACATTTTGCCGGTGAAATTTGAAACTATCACAAGGTACTTGCACTTGACGCAGCCACAACGCACTTGACTGTCATTGTAGCGCACATACACAAAGATTTTCAGACTGATAGACTTTTTAGTCGTCAGTGTGCGCGTTCAAACTAGTCTCTTTGCCTTTTCAATATGACACGACAATTTGAGTTGGGGAGCAGTCGGTGGGATAATCGGTCAGCCCCAAAATGCCCCGACTGTCTGGCTTCGGTCGGCCCGTGCGCGCGTTTAGATTTATTACTATGGGGCCGACTTTGACTTCCGACTACGACTAAATAGTCGGCCGAAAAAAGTCTCTCGTGTGGGCAGGTCTTACGTATTGATTAATAGGATTAATAAAATATACTTTTAAAAGCACACTATTATTTTTCATTCGCCCTTTGTCCTGTATTGTTATAAGTCATGATTTGAAAAAAAATACATTGTACATTGAAAACATTAGTTTTATACATTGTATAGTTTGGAAAAAAATGTGAAGGGAAATAAAACAAGCTATACAAAATGTTTCTTTACTGAAGCCACGCACTTAATCTAAGTTATAATAAAGAAAGTCTAGGAAACTCTTAATGCTAATGATGAAACTGTAGTGCACGTTAAATATAACCATTGCATTTCTAGATATATTAATATTAATAATTATATAAATAGTAATTAATATTAATACCATAACGCTGACGTTGTTAAGAACCCAAATGTATATCTCCAATATATTCACAAGCATAAAGTTAAACAGCTACTATCACTTCTACAGAGGAGCATAACACATTTTATGGACCGTGTGAAGCTACCACCTTCTGAATAAACAGGGAGTTGATATGAGCTAAGGTTTACACTTATTGCGTAACATAGGTTTAGATCAAATTTTACCACCATTAAACATTTAATCAACTTAGTTGAGTCTTCATTTATCTTACATATGAGTCCATGTTTGCTATTTTACGTGGACGCTTTTCATTAAATTTTGTAGTTAAATATGCCCTGAAATTTTATTGACAAAACACAAATAATTTATAGACTTGTAACAAAATATGTAATAAGTTTATAAGATGTATATAATTCATACAATGCCTGTTGGACATATTTCATTTCATTCATACAAATTTAAGACGGATTACAATATCTAGTTAAAACTTGTATATTCTAAATATTCTTTTTTACTTACGAATTAAATCCTCGACCTTCAAAATACGGACATGAAGTATTGTAGGTAAACTATTGTTGAATATGCATATTAATAATTTATACAATTAACCGTAATATTTACTATTAACGTAATTACTAAATCATTTTATTAGCTCGAAAACCTCATGGTAATATAACTGTCCTTGAATACCATTTTAGTTATTCAAAAAGTATTTTTACTATAAACTTTAATACAAGAATTCATATAGTTTTCCTTTCCCAGTTTCCAAGAAATTAAACTAGATTAGATTACCTTTGTTTAAAAAAAGCACAGCTAAGAATTTATAAGAATACTACACAAACCGATCCAATAATGGGTGAAATGAACATTTCACCTCCTCAACAGCACAGGCAACTAAAAAATTCTAATTATTATTTAATTTTTAAAAATAACTTACCCAGAGGCTCTAGGGTGTTTGAAAAGTAGTGCCTCTACATTTTGAATGAAGTTAGCGAAGCATAACGTTTTAATTAATGTTACTAGGTATAAGATATTTCCATTTACCTAACTAAGGAAACAAGGTAACAGCATTTTCTTACACATTGGTAAGCATTTCAGCTGAATTTCAAGCTCTGATGGTTAAGTAGAAATTTATTACTGACCGATGTATGAAAGGTTTCATTAATTAGTAATAACTTGAGCCAAGCCGTTTCACATTTACTTCTTAAACAACTTGTTCAAAAGTGTTAATTATTGGACTGAAATTTATTTCTTAGGAATATCGTATGATAAAACTTAATGAATACATCTTAGTTTTCAAATTAAATTACTCTCAGTAAATTTTTTACTTAACTAGAGTAAATCATTCTTGTTTACCACTAGTTGCTATCTCTATCGATGAAGATTAAGCCAAACGTATGTTATTTACAACAACGGATTATGATAGAAGCTCCTGGCCAACACCATTTACCATATCCTCTGATAAAAAAATCTAGGGCAAATTAAAGCCATTTGTATCTATTACTTTCTGATTACGAGGCTAGCACTAACTGCATGGCTAAATCAGAATTGTACGCACGTCCAAATGAAGTAAATAAAATTAAGCTGATATCTATATCTATTTTCTTCTTCTTCCGCAGCTCTACAGACCTTGATGGCCTTTGGCTTCTGCTACAATTCGCCCCCAAACCCCTTGATCTTGCGTCATCTCTTTTCAATTCCTCTCTCCCAACATCCTCAGGTCATCCTCCAATTTATCAAGCCATCTTCTTCTCGGCCTACCCCTTCTCCTAGTCTATCTATGTCTATATTATTTGAAGAGAATTATCAACCTTTCAGTTTTCTACTTGAAAGTTGTATACAGTGAGGATGATACGAGGTATTGACCTCCATACGAAGTTACTATAGCTAAGTTTGTGTTTTTGTAATATGATGAGAGATGAGCTGTTTCAGAAACGGTGAGTAAAAACGTACACAAATTCTTTGAAGTGTCCGTATCGTGATTGGTAGATAATTAAGTAAAACCTAATTGTATACCTGAATATCCTAGATTAACGTACAATCGTCACTATCCTGAAGTGAGAACAATCGCATAACCTCAATTAATTGAAGTAAAATTCACGGTTGTCTCAAAGCAATAATAATGGGCCTGAGCTCAGCAATGTATCGGTCAGCTGTTTATCTTTAGAAACAAACTTGGCTTGGTCGTTACCAAGGAACTGCAGATGCAAAGACAGAGATTGAATAGTTGTGACCATAAAACCATCTTTGACTCTCTATCAGTTTACTACTAGAGTTTTACATATATATACGTAATATTACATGTATATATTTATATTTAGAGAAAGTACATACAATTCTTAGTAGTCAGACAATTATAAAACTAATAGAATAAAATTAAAACAAGTTCAAATAATGTTTCTTAATAATGGTTAAAAGTTCAAATGCCTTTACATTTTTATTTTATATGTCTTTTTCTTAAATCTAAAAGCTATTTTGGTTCTCGAATAAGGATAATTTCATACCAAATGTTTTATCACATTATTTTCAAAATTAATTTACTACATTGTATTTGCACATTATATTTATATTATTTATTTATATTATTTATTTATTTATTTATCTATTTATATTTGCACATTATTTGCATTTATTTGTTTTGCACAATTTATTGTTCATTTATAGCTAGTTTTGTTAACTCTTGTTATAATATATAACCATCATTGCTATTTATTGTTATCACTTGTCAATTTTTAATTTATCAATAGTTTCATTGTATCGTTAGATATCATTTGTTGTAAATTATTGTAATAAATCATACTGAACTCTGATAATTATAATGTTTTTATTGGCAATCTGCAGTTGGGAGTCAATAAATAACGTAAATAAGTTCTTTATTGATAAATGTATTGGTGCTTCTGGCTTTATATATAATATTTGGACAGTAATAATAAAATAGTTTGGATAAAACCTGAAGGAATGACTTTAGAAACCACCAATATTACTTTAGAAACCAGCTGTCAATAGACAGTTATAGTTTGGCCGTAAGAAAATTGTGAGGTTATATTTCATTAGTAGAAAACGTCAATAAAAGTGTTCTATGAATGGAACACATTCGCTCACACACAATTCACACACATTTTTCCGTTCGCCTTGTGATGACAAAGCTTTTGTTTACACCATGACCATAGATAACTTTTTTTTTTCAAGGACAACTAACTTAAGCATTCAAGTTTTAAGTCAATTGATAGCTACATATTTTAATAAAACTTTTGATAAATTGCTTAGGTATTAAGGAGAATATTGTAATTTATGTGTTCAAAATACATTAGTTCAGTGCAAAGTGTGTTTCTTTATTCAAAGTAAATGGAAAGATTCATACCGTCAAAGTCTATTTGACACATGAAAGATTCTTGTATGCAATAAAACCCAGTAATAAAACCCGATGGAACAGAGGGTGAATATCTGTCTGCTTGAAAATTAAAACAATCCCTAAAGGGTAAAATGTCACCTGATTCGCTTATCTAAACCAACAAGGAATTCTTGTCAGTGTTGAATTAATTCGCATCATTCATGCAGTTGTATACTATGATGTTGATGAGTTCTTTTATGACAAACGGGTTGACGATAAAATATTGACTACATTCTAACAATGTTTGCACAATTTAATAAAATTATAACAATATTAAAATAACTATCTGAAAAGGTTAAACATTTTTGTAGGACTACTAAATAACAAAATTATAAAAGCTTATTATTTATAAAGGAAATTCTAAATAATCCTGACAACAATGTATTATAAGTATAGCTACAATGTGAGTTTGACCAAAAAAGTCAATAGATGTTACACATATATTATATTTATTACACATTGCAACTAATAAACAACATTTATCAACTGCGATTCATAGAGTGTTCGATTTCAATCGATACTCATCTACAACTGGGATCTGATTGTGTCTTTAAAGGTATAATCTTAAAGTCTTCATTTAATTACGAAGTCTCTGTTTGTATATTTTGTAATTCAAGACGAATAAGTTTAAATAATCGTGTTACTTTGTTGTTGTTTTACTTTTAAATAGAAACTAAGACTAAAGATTCTTAACTTTTTGTGACAATCCCACAAAAAAATGCAAGTAATCAAACCTAAAATAGTTTCTTTAATGCTTTTGTTATTCTTCATCCCACTTGAGAGCATTTTAAAAGCAAAGTCAACTATAAACATGTTATTAAGTTTACTTTGCTAAACATGTGTATGTCTTGAGTTTCTAAGCCCAAACTACACAAAAACTGCTACTTTAACAACTGCTCACAAGCCAAACTTGCATATTAAAGTATATCATGCATCTTACAGGTAAAAACCAGCTTGCTGTAAAATGTTTGTTTCTAATCTTGTCTACAAGGGGGAGCGAGCTGGCGTAGTGGTTAGAGCGCGGGACTTCAGTCCCTGAGGTCCCGGGTTCGATCCCCGCCAAGTCACCAATGGATTTTATCTAAGTGATAATGCCGCAACCCCTAGGTCTAGCCTGAAGTAATGTGAAAAACAATCCCAGGCTCGTGCCTAGCGTCCTTAGGACAAAAAAAAAATCTTGTCTACAAGAGGCCCTTTGCTTACTGTTACTTTGAAAATTCGTACCTACTGGTGAAGGAACCATTGCTGATGACAAAAACATGCTACTTTCACCAATTGTTGGAATTTTGGATGTGGGTACGCCTGAGATTAGGATAAAATGTCGCTATTTTTTCCCATAATCGTATTAAGATTATTTTTTTTATTTGTTACTACTAAAGGAGGGCTTGTTACGTTTCTCGCAATTATAATTAATTTTGTGTGAAAAGTGTATTTTTTAAACTCAATTAAATTTACGCACTCAGAAAGCTTCGAACGTCATATTTTTATCTAGTTAAAAAAGGAACAAATTTCCCTCTAGTTTCACAAATAACTATTATTTAGTTCATGGTTTAATCCAATACATTTTATTTTAATAATATCATGCATTTTATTAAACTTCAACCAGATAAAGAAAATTTTATTTTCCTAATTGCAAATAAGTGTAACTGATTTCAGTAGTTCCAATCATTTGCTTTGCAAACCTTGCAAAATATTAGACCCAGAGAGTGTAAAAATATACTTTCTTAAAAAAATTGGATAAATGTATCAAATTAGATTATTTATGACACCTTAAATAGGTGCATGTGTGGTATAATAATCGAGTATTTAAGTAGATGTCATGGATGTATTTAAAATCTGCCTAAATTTTTATCGTAGAAAACATGTATTTAGAATTTGAAAAATTGATTTACAATAGGTATGAAATAGGTAAGATATTAAGTATTGAACCAACTAAACTTTAATTAACAGTTAATGGATTTTAATAATCGGAATAGGATGTATGTTTTTTTTTCGTTATTGAATTTTAAGAAGTTGTGTTTTTTTATAGAAATTACCATATACGCTGGAAATCAATGTTTTAAACATAGAATTCCCGACAAGGTTTTTCAATGAACAAACTGTGGTTAAGGATGTTATGGTACTCGGATTTAACACAATCTGTCAACCGACTAAAACATTCAGCTTGTATTGGTTTAGGTTTGTTTCAGTGTGGTTACTGTTGAGAATTTTCCTTATTGTACATAAATTTTCATGCTACTTCATAAAGTAGATAGATAACTAACTACACTTTGAGTTAAATTAATTTTTCACCCGTTATTTTTTCTTTAATGTTTTTTTACCAGAATTCATCTTTTGATGTGCTGCCTGAATAGTACTAGTAGTGTTGTATTAGTCATAGGTCTAAAATTTAAAAACTAAATGAAGTTATAACAAACATCATTGGAGAATTAATATATGCACTTTATCCTAAAGGGTATTGCATTGTAATGAAACCTCCAACTCATAGAATTACCATTGCATTGTTGGTTCTCCGTTTTCATGAATATGAATGGGTAGCTTAAGAGAAGATTTTGTCGTTTCGGTTTCCAGTGTTATATTATAACAAGTTACGAAGTTAGTAGAATGAAAACCGATTTCAATTAAGAGTTAAAAAACCTCTACACAGAAGTCATTATTTTTATCTATTTGAGATTTTATGTAAATTAGAAACACATGAAAAAGTAAACATAAGAATGTAATGTGATATTGATCGTCAATACACGTAATTGTCTACTATTGAAATACAATTACATTAAAAAAATGTTTTACTAAAATTAACAACGTTTAACTAGGTTTAACGTCAAATCAATACGTTAACGATAACATAGTGCATTAAAGATATATTTTGATCCGCTTAGCGGTTGGTGATTCGTGTTATGTAAGTGGTTTAACTACATTATGTTATTATTATGCGCTTGATTTTATAACATAATTTCGTATCAAAAACATGCATTTTACAGTTTCATGGAAATATTTTTGTGAGGAGGATGTTAAAATGCGTTTACCTAACCCGCCATGTTAAACTTCCCTATCCTAAGCGTGATGTATACAACTTCCTTACTTCTCGAGTGATGTAAAGTATCAAAAAACTCACTTGGTGATGTAATGAAACCCATTTAAATAACATTGAGTGGATAACTTAAAAAAATATAACTCTATGGAGCCAACGACGTTTAACGCTAGAAATCAGCTGTGTGCTTGAATTTTATTTTTATTGTTATGTTTTGGAGAATTTTCCTAACCTAGCTTTTGTTTGTAAATGAACCTTACTGTTATAAGATGAGTGAAATGGGTAATGAAAAATATTGTTCGTAACCTCCTGTATATTGTCGGGTCAGGTAAAATCTTGTACGTTACACGTTACGCAAGAGCGTGTTTACATCACTTAGGTAAATTATGCAACTCGCTTCGCTCGTTGCACAACTTTCACCTGCGTGATGTAAAAACGCTCGAACTACACTTGTAATGTAAATAGCTATTACGCAATTTGGCAGTCTCAATGTCCTCTCAGTAGTGCCGGACCTCCGCGGGCTCATGTTGGCGGAACCTACTAAACCTCATTCTTCTCCTAGGACACTATCCTAGAACCTTTTTTAAAACACATTACTTTGGGCTATATTGATACTTTTTCAAACTTGTTGCTTTGAGTGTTCAACATTTGACATTCTTGTTGCTTTGATGTGTCAAAATTTGACATTCTTGTTGCGAGAGTTGTTAATTTGTATAAGAATGATAAATGTTTCCCAATCTAATAAAGTTATTTGCAAAAAATATACGTTTGCCCAAAGGGTGATATTTATGAAATATAAATTTTCTTAGATAGCTATATAATTGTGATCTTAAATAAAATTATCTTTTCAAATTGTTATTACGACCGAAACAAAGTTACAGCAACTATTTCAGTCCTCTTGAAGGATTGGTTCGTCATTTTCATAGTTGAAATCTACGTATATTTTACACCTGATCGTTTAGTTTGAAAATGTAGCCTATTCTTTTGGGCTCTAAATTATGTGAACTGATGATGTAAACTAAATGGTAAATACTCCCGTCACAAAAATCCTACATGTCCAGAAATCCTACAAACTTAGCATTCCAAGTTGGTTAATGATTGTATTTTTATAAAAGGCCCATACAAATAAAATCCACAATAATACTCTTGCAAAATATGATCTAATTTAGCTCAAAATATAAAGTTATCTTTAATTACAATAATTTAAAAATGATTTCCCATATTTTTCAGTGGTTTAATAAGGTATAGCAATCCAAACTGTTCTTGTTAGGCTCAGTTAAATTGTGTAAAATTTGTTTAAAAACTATGAGAAAAGAAGAACATTTTTTAATTAATGTTTGTGTACTAACCGACCCTTAATTTAAGTTAAAAGCAAACACGTAATTGAATGGGATGGTAAAAGTTGTCCATAATTGAGAAAACAAACATTTAAAATGTGCAGCTTTTTTTAAACGTTATATTCTGTCTTTAAAAAAGCATAAATTTCTTTTGACTGTAAACGAGCTTTTGAAAGTTTACACAAACACGGGATTCTGATTACTTTGTTAGTTGATTAAAGCGCAGCATTTCATTTACAATCTACAGTAGATATAATACCAGAATATGACCCCACTTTCGGCGTTTTAGAGGCACTTTTAGGGCACTTTTTATAGGGGAAAAATGAGAAAAATGAGTGGCTCATTTTTTTGGCCACTTTTTTAAAGACCCAGCTCTCGACCTATACACCCCTATATAAATTTTCTACTTTTGTTAATACTAAAAATCACGTCTGGAATATGGCTCATTTTTTGGCCACTTTTTTAAAGACCAGCTATATTTAGATCTCGTCCAATACAAGCCTATATAAATGTTCAAACTCCATTAAAATTTCAAATCCACATCCATTCCCATGTATATTTTCAAAATCATGTGAGGTTTGTGCGTGAACTCGGGCGTGCTCCCGGCTTATGACGTGCTCCCTTGGACATCCTTAGTGGAAATCCATGAGTTCTGGCTACTTGGGAACCCAAGCCATTTGACATACAACGAATTACCCTTTCTCCTAATTACCTTCTCTACCAAATACATGTCCTTATACTTGGTCTTTAACAACTCCTCTGTATAGAAGCCTCCCCTGATTATATTGCCATTTTCATCTTTCAAGATATAAGTTACAGGCTTTGTATTCTTAACTTCTGCTATTGTAAATAGTTCCCCTGTCCAATTTGGAGTATAACCTTTACTAAAAACATGTTTATACTTGGAAATCCTTACGCTATCACCTACCTTATATCTTGGCTTTTTAACTTGCACTACTTTAGAAGTCAACCTCTCATGCACATATTTACTATTCTTAACATTCACTTGGTTAGGCTTCATTCCTATAGATCTATGCACTTTATTATTATATTTTCGAATTAACTTTGGAAGTAAATCCAACCATTTATAACTCCCCTGAGCACTAAATTCTCTATATAACCAATTCTTTAAAGTTCTCTGAAACCTCTCCACAATTGCAGCCTTAGTTGTAGAAAATGTGTGATAGTGATTAATATTTAATTTTTTCATTAGTTTGCTAAAATATTGATTAAAAAATTCTTTTCCATTGTCAGATTGAATGTTTTTAACCCCCTTTGGTAGAATGGTTTTAATGGCTTCTGTAACCACTAACCCTGTCTTATTCTTTAGTGGAGCAGCATAAGCTTTTTTAGAAAATGTATCTATTAAAGTTAAAATATATTTATTGCCAGAATTTTCTCTAGCATAGTTTTGCATATCAACTAAATCTATTTGTATGGTTTCGTTTATACCCAATACTTTAAAAGACCTTCTAATGAAATTCTTTCTTGCAGGCTTATGAAGCTCGTATGCAATTTCATTCATTTTTTATAACATCATCCTTTCCTGTAACTCTAAATACATCACCATTAGCCCCAATCAATAGATTATCTTCCATTCTTTTAAATACATAGTTTTCTGGTATATATGGTCTATTATCTATATACTTAAATCCACTCAAAGATCTGGGGTCAGCAACTAATAAATCAGGATTATATTCCATCAAATTAAAATTTTTTTCTCCATATACAAATTTTGATCCATCGTAATGCATAGATTGTGACATTAGACAAATATCATCCGAATGTTCCCCCTCTGGTAGATTTCTTATGAATTGATTTTTGGCATCCCAACATTTTTCTTTTTTATTATAAGTTATAGTCTGTTCTTTTGTAACACAGTCAGTGTCATCAATGGCAGGTTTAACACGTACTAACCTTTTATTATTAAAATTCCAATAGCCTACTTCCATTTTTGGAACTTGTGAAACATTCACAGCATCTTTACTATCTGTACCTTCCATCAAATTGCTAAGTTTTTGTTTTTTAGCATTCCAAACACCATTCTCTGATTCTAAAAATTCATAATTATTATCATCTTGTACAAATTTACCATCTTTTTTTCGTATTAAAGTCTGTTGTAAAGTGGGCACATCATTTAAACTTTCACCCTTTTCCACATTAGTAATTTTCCGTTTCTTAGCATTCCAAATACCATTTTCTGATTCTAAAAATTCATAATTATTATTGTCTTGTACAAATTTACCATCTGTTCGTATTAAAGTCTGTTGTAAAGTGGGCACATCATCTAAACTTTCACCCTTTTCCACATTAGTAATTTTCTGTTTTTTAGCATTCCAATTTTTATTCTTAGATTCTAAAAACTCATATTTAGTTTTACCTTGTAAGAAGACATCACCTTTTCTAGTTAATGTCTGACCCAAAGTTGATACATCATCTACAAACTCTCCATCTTTAACATTACCAATTTTACGGTTTAAACAATTCCAACTATCGTCTTGTAAATTCAAAGTAGGTTCATTACTAGCCCTGGGTTCTGCAGGCTTATTATATGGATTATATAAACGATAAAATTTATCTATAAACATATTTTTATTTAATAAATAATACCACTTTCTCTCAATTCCTCAATAATGGAATCTATTTCATTATCCACTCCTGAGTTACCGGCTTGGCGACTTAGCCAAAGAAGTCTTAACCTATCTACAAGCTCATTAGGATCATCCCAATAAATATAGTCTATTTTATTACCAGTCACTTGTCTCAAACCTTCACCAACAGATTTAAATAGAGGTTTAATTATATTAAGATATTTAGTATGTCTATTACTTGAAATTGGTGCACCATCTTTGTAACTCTTTAAATGTCCATTTGTAGCTTCCAAAATTTCTTTATAATTTTGCAAATCAGCCGGAGTATAATCCTCAGGTTCTTTTAAAGTTAACAATTGCCACAAACCTTTTGTCCCCTTGTAGGTTTTATTTGCAATTGTAACATCATCATTGGCAATGTCAACTTCCTTATTTCCAATAAAAAATTTATTTGCTTCTCGTCTAATACCATATGTAGTGTCTGTCATACTACTTTTACTGAGGTAATTTCCTAAATAGTCTGATGCTAAAAGACCAAAATCTAATTTCTGTGGGGTGGATTGCTGTAATGGTTGCAATCTTGGTATCACTGGTATTCTAGATGGAGTCATTGGGAGAATCTCCATTCGAGGCCTCTCTGTTTTGGCGATTTTTTTTAATTCTTGTAATGGCTCTATTAAAGGTTGGAATGTTTGGAACCTCTCTTCAGCCTCTAGAAACTTGCCACGTTTCAAAGCTCTATATTTCTCTCGTATTTGATTTGCAGAGTCAACCAATTCTTGTTGAATGTTTTTCATCTTTTATTTACATTTTATTTATCTCATTTGACAAAGGATTGTACTCAAACACTTTATCATGTATTATTAAACAATATGCAGATGTATTTGCTGGTACATTTTCTGCAGTTTCAATCTCTAATTTAATATCAACAATTCCTTCCTTCACTGTTTCGTTCTGTCTAGAACAGTCTATTACAATTAGTGGATATTTCTTCATAAACTCAGCCCTACTAATCATAGGATCTGGGATAGTATTATAGTAAGTCTCTCTAAACCTCATAAACATCTCATAAGCTTTAGAGACATCTCCATTTTCAAAGTCGAGATTTAAATCACTATAAGGATAATATTCAGAGTTTAGAAATACTTTGAGATTTTTTAACTTACAGTGATCAAATTCATCAGTTCTTTTTCGTGCACTATTATCCCTAGCTGTTTGGAAACCAAATATAATATACCTAGGCTTCTCCAAACTTGAAGATGTCTTTACTGACCATGTATGTCTTGTAGTATTGGGATATGATGGAAGTTCATGCAACTCTAAGCTTCTAAATGCAATTTGCAAATTTTTATTTTGCAATAACATCTTTTGTAATTGTAACTTCTCCCCATCTGATGGTATTACATGTGGCATCACCCATTGAATTGAGTTAAGTATAATTTTGGGAATTGCATCAGCAGTACCACTGGCTGGAGCACTAGTGGTTGTTAATATACAATTCAAATCATTTTTGGATCTTTTCAACACCAATTCTTGTTTGACATTTACTAATACCTTATTAAAATCCTCAAATACACCCATTAACAGTTCTAATGGCAAACAAGTACTAAACTTGCCACTTTTATGGAACTCTTTTAAATTCGTGTCAGAATCAAATGCCACATTTGACAATTTAGTTGTTTTATTGTAAGAGCTCAATATTTTCATAAGACTAGAAATTCCTGGGTTTCTTACAATATCTATTTCTTTACCTGCGACTTCATATCTAATTTCATCAAATAAGAATGCAAATGCATTATTTATAAAATGACCTTTATCATGATTTTCAATTTCTCCCTTAATATACAGATAACTCCTACATGGGAGAGTTAGCAAATCTTGATTATTAATACATATTCGAATTTCATCAGAATTATTTATTGCTAAAGTGTTATGGGGAACATAGGAGTGATTTGTAATTTTAACCACACTATCGTCGAATTGGGATTTCCCTGTAACATCTAGAAAATCTTCCATTTTTATTAATAGAAAATTTTAACTTTAGTCCTATTGATCGTAGGAACCTAGCATTTTGTATACTTATAGATAAATTCTTATAAATTCTCATATCTTTTTTATATGACAAGTAATTGTAGTTTCTTCTCCATTAAAGTCAATTGCCTTGTCATGCTGATCGGCAAATGTAATACTGACAACATCTAAACTTCTCTTATTTACAGGAAAATATATAATATTTCTTGGAACTTCAATAATTTTGTAGCCAGGAGGAGCTTCTGGATAAAAGCTATGTATGGTGTGTGATTTGTTTCCATTTAAATAGGACCCGTTTGCAATATTACATTTTACTCTAATCACATTTACATTATTAATGTTTATTTTATTTGTAGATTCAAACTGTACACCAGGAGTAGAAACACCTTTAAATCCCAATAAAACAGACCCTAAACATGGTTTTGTAAAATCAAACACGTGGCTAGAAAGTAATGTCGCTTTCATAGTTTTATTATTAGCTGTAAGGAAAAAGTCTGGGATTTGCTTTTGAATTTCCTTTGCAAGCTCAACCACCTCATATGTTCCTTCAGAAATTTCTATTGTAACTGGAGCTTTGTGGTCATAATAGAAAACATCATCACCTTCTCCAATGGTTAATTTGTTGCCTTTAAGTTTATTTAATTTTGGAATAAGCCCTTTGAATAAAAGTTTGACTTTAGTATTAATTAATGCTTCTCCATTTTTATGTATTATAACTTTAAGTTTACCATCTAATAACTGGTTTAAATCATCAACTAAGATCTCTCCCTTTGGTAATGTTTTTTTCTCTACTTTGTAATATGTTAAAGTATTTAGAGGTTTTTTCACATTAAATATAGAATTATAACTTTGAAAATCAACTAATCCAATTACATAATCATCATTTAATTCTATGGGAGGAAAGAACACTGACTTTAGCTCTGGCTCTGTACCCGAAAATGTTATAGTAAATGAATCCATTTTTATAAACAAAAATTTTTTATGAATGATAAACATAAAATTCCACAAATAGAACTATTTAAATCTTGTATTTGATCGGTTGTATAGAATATTTTATGTCCCTCAAAATATTTAATTACTTCTTTTGGAGGTTGGATTCCAAATGGGTCAAAATAAATTACAATATCTTTATTTTTACGATATGCTGTCCAATGTGTGCCAGATGAACTGTCTAAATTAACTATTCCGCACTCTTTTACTTTTGGTGTTAGATTTTTTAGCTCGTTTTTTAGGTACACCCCCCGGAAGTGAGGCACGTCTTTTGCAGCCTCTAACAGCTGGTAGTTGTCCATTTTTTTTATTAAATTTTAATCCCATTCCCATTTTTGCTTTTGCCTTCATCAAATTTGTCACCGCATAAGCTGCAGCTCTTTCAGCAAGATTTGCGTCATTTGCCGTTACTCTAGTCCAAGCTAAGTCTGCTAATCTCATGTCTGCTTTGTTCCGAGCAGCGGTATCAGGATTATTCATGTAGAATATGTCATGCTCTTTACAATAAGAGTCTAACTTATTTTTTGGAGGTACATTTTTGGCTAGATTTTGACGTATATTCGTTCCAGGTCCACAGTACCGATATGATGGTATGTGAAGTGGAAATGGAAGATTATTTATAAGAGTATTCAATAGCCCTCGACCCCTGTAAGGCTTTAGGAATAAACCTTTGCCTTTTTTACATGTTTTCTTATTATTTTTTACCATTTTTATTATATAAAAAATGTCTTTTATTCAACAAAAACACAAATTTAAAATAGTACATACTAAGGAAAATATACCAAAGAAGTTGGGTCTATTTCCTACCAATATTCGATGTGTTATTTGTGGTCCAAGTGGAAGTGGGAAGACGGTTGTAATTTACAATTTAATTGTAAGAAAGGAAGGATTAAAATTTACAAACTTATATTTAATATCTAAATCTTTAGAACAAGAAAAATATAAAAAAATAATTGAAATATTTAGTTTGTGTGACGAAGTGAAATTACACACGTTTACTGACTGTGAAATCACACCAAATGATGTAAAATCACAGTCAGTTGTTGTATTTGATGACATAAATAGTCAAAATATTACACAATTTTTTTCAATGGGTCGACATAAAAATATTAACTGTTTTTACTTGTGTCAATCTTACAGCAAAGTACACAAACATTTACGTGATAATGTAAATTTCCTAATATTATTTAAACAAGATGATTTAAATTTAAAACATGTATATAACAATCATGTTGGTAATGACTTTTCATTTAACCAATTTAGAAATCTCTGCCACCAATGCTGGGATAAAACTAAATATGGCTTTTTTGTAATTGACAAAGAAAGGTCAAAGAATAATGGCAAATATAGATTTATGTTTGATCAATTTTATAGTGACCAAGCGCAAGCGTATTGATGCCATCTTCTAGAATAAACCTCTTGTCATCGTCAAATGATAGTACTTTCTTGTTCATGGTTAAGGTTTGAAGATGATGATTTGTAGATTTAATTCTTGTCACATTCTCATAGTAATCTTGCCCAGTTGCAATACAGTTCAAATAATGTTGATGTCTAAGGAGATGTTTAACTGTAGCACCATCAGCTCCTTTAGCTTTCTTCACCTCTAAAGCTTGCTTGTCTTCTTCATATAACCATTTTAGAGGAATATAAGAATATAACTTTGGTCTTAAACCACAATATTCATACATAATATGACCATCTAATTCGTCTTTGAACTTGCCTGTGACTTTTTTATTTTTATCAGAGTATAAGAAATGGTCTTTACTATATCCAGAGGTATCAAAATAGTGCAAGTCACTTTCTATTTCCTTGTAAAAGTCCTCTGTAACTATAGAATACATTAAAGAATCTGTATCAGTCATAAGAAATCTTTTGTTCTTAAATTTTGACATATAATTATAGTGGAAATCATACATTATTACTTTACTAATATCAAAATTGTCATTCCCAAATATATCGGCTTATTAAACTTTACAACTAATTTATTTAAATGTATAGCATGTAAATTGTTATCGAACTTTTTGCTACAGTCAAACCTTGGATTAGTGACATATTTTGTTAATAGTGACTCATCCTTGAGATATATATCACGAAACTTGCGTTGGTTCATAATTGTTCGACCAAAGAGACTATTATTTAACAATTTGTAAAAGTCTTTTTCAAAATCATTTTTAGCACATTTGCGTTTTTCAATATTAAAATTAATATAGGGTGAAAGCCATTTTGATTGTCTAAATTTTAAAATTCTATAGTATTTTGTAGCAACCAAACCTAATTCCTCATATTTTTGTAATGCTTTATAATGTAAAATATATTTAGTTTTGTCATTTAAATTAGGTATTAATTTGCCATTCATTTTCTCAGGTGCTAATGGATAGTCATTATGTAAATCATGTAAGCTTTTATCGTATTTTAAATCAACTTCTAAGATATATCCAAACTCATCATTTTGATTGTTTTTGTAGTCTATCTCATTCGTCCAACGAAATCCATCCACGGGTAGTGTCTCACACATAGCTGTGGAGTATAGCGAGTTACAATCTAAATATATTAAATACACACTTTCTTGATTGGGATCATAATGTTTGCCCATATATCTATTATTGGCTTTAGCGTAACGTGTAGAAATCATACTGACTCCTCCTCTGATTGCACTTTCTATGAACAAATGCATGTCAATATCTTGAAATAATTGTAATTTTATACCAGTCATTCTAAGACAAGCTTCCCATGTTAGTCCTGGAAGTGAATACATATGTACGGGGTCAAGTTTGTAATCCTTTAAACACAGGTCTCTAAATGTCTCAAACACATCAGCCAGTAGCAATACATCTGTTTTAAGATATAAATCATGATATTCTTGTAAATTATGTATATTAAAATGGGTCCAGACATTTTTAGCATGTTCATATTCGATGGGAGAGATATGTTCTTTAGTTAAAGTACTGTAAAATTTTTCAATTGGAGGTAGAGACTCTGCAAACTTATCTGGTCCTGTCATATATTCATAGGGAAATACGCCTTTGCGTTGTAGTAGTGGATTGTCTATGAATCTAAATGTATTTAAATTGGAAGCTAATTTGTATAATGGAAGGGACAGAAAGTTATAGGAATCTAAAAATACTAAATCATCAACAGAGAATGAAATGTACTTTTCCATATCTTTGGCTATGCAATTTAATTTACGATTAAACTTTCCCAAGTGTTGCATAATTAAATGTCCATCGTAATTTTTTAAGTTATGAAAGAATACTGGTATTTTCTTTGTTACTTTATAGTTTAAATTGCAATCATTGTGGGCAGCTCCACGGTATTGGCCATTTGAATGACAATGTTCCCGTACCCTATCAAAATATAGAGGCTTTTCACAAATATGACAATGTGTTGAGTTTTGGAAAGATGCCTCTTGCTCAGGAGTCATTACAAGGGGGATATATATTGCCATTTGATTTTTAATGAAGTCATAAGTCTCAAACAACCTTTCGAAAAACACATCCATAACATTTTTGCCACTATATAACTCTTCAGAAATAATCTTAGAATCTTTTACTACGACAAATGCAAATCCAGATGGAGTATGGTTGTTAGAGTTTATAAAACACTCAAAATCAGCATAAATTACAAATGGGGCTTTAAGTTGATATTTATAATTTTTAAATTGTAATGTATCTTGTTTAGACATTTCCACTCGTTGGACATCAAAGTTTTTACAATATGTTATATGACACTCCAATTTATCTTTGGTGTAAAAATGTTGTAAACAAAACTTGCAAAAATGCTTTTTACTGTTATCTTTTGTTGACCGTAGCATTAACCTATTAAAATCACGAATTAAACAGTAATGTGATTTACGACCTTGTTGTAATAATAATAGATCTATATGAGTGTTACTATTCAGTTTGGTTCTTCTTAATGGATATATAAATTTTTGGTCTTCAACTCCAAATACATTAACACTTATATTATTCTTTCTTTCAAATTGATCTATGTCAGATATTTTTACGGGATATTTTATATTTGTCATGTTCAACTTACCTACGTAGGGTGCATAGTTAGAGACTCTATTAGCATGTTTAGCATTCCTTGGATGTAAAGCTGCTAAAATTGACCAAAGGAAGCATTTATTATCAACATTCTTTATATTTAAAACTGCTTTTGTCAATTTAATACTTTTTGGTGTGGGAATGTATGACTTTGGAGTTAGGGGCTTGTACTTGTAAACGTGCAACTGCCAATATTTAGTGTGGTCATATATCCATCCACTACCTTCCGCTTGATATTTGTGCATAGAAGCGTCAATCTTTAAAAGAGCATTTTCAATTTGAGGCTTTAAATCTCTCTTCTCAATGGTAAGGATAGTAAGGCTTCTGAAATCTGCAATACATTCTTTCTCATTAACTAATTTTCCATTTTGATCTATTGTATATTTTATAAATTTGATTCTCCTTACTAAAGTCCATTTTATTGGTAGAGGACAAGACTGAAGAGTACTTTTAAGTTCAGTTTTAATCGATTCACCGACAAATTTAATCATTGTATATGGACATTTGTTACAAGAATTTACATGTCTTTTAAAATGACCAACAACATTTCTTTTACAGAAATTACAAGTCTTGTGACTTTGTAATATATGAGATTTTAGAGCTATGTTACTATCACAGATTAAATCACATAGTTTACATACCTTCATTTGATGTATCAATTTGTAATGGCGAATAAGGTTGCTTTTTTTGGAGAGCGATGCAAAACAATGTTGACATGTGGTCTTCATTTTTATATATGAAATTAAAAAATAGGTTGGCATCTTCTATATAGTAGAAATTACATTTTTACAATTTAAATTAATGAGAAGTAATAATTCAAATCATAATTCTAAATTTTAATATTCAAAACAATTTTATACAATAATATATGGCAATTAAAATTTTCTAAATCAAAACTAAATTCTAAATCTTAAATAAAAACTCTTTTTAGCAGAATGCTGAGTCTACATTTATACAGAGTTAGTGTTAGTTATATAGAGAAGACTACCTATGAAAAAATTATATAGTGATTGAGATTCGGCTAAGTTTTAAAAAATAACTTGTATATATTTTTGAATCAAAGTCCCCAGTAATTGTTCGGGCTAAGTTTAAAAAAAATAAGTGACTCAAAGTCCCCAGTGATTGAGATTCGGCTAAGTTTTAAAAAAAATAAGTGACTCAAAGTCCCCAGTGATTGAGATTCGGCTAAGTTTTAAAAAAATAAGTGACTCAAAGTCCCAAGTGATTGAGATTCAGCTAAGTTTAAAAAAAATAAGTGACTCAAAGTCCCCAGTGATTGAGATTCGGCTAAGTTTTAAATAATAAGTCACTCAAACTTCCCCAGTGAGTATAATTCGGCTAAGTTTTAAAAAAATAAGTGACTCAAAGTCCCCAGTGATTGAGATTCGGCTAAGTTTAAAAAAAATAAGTGACTCAAAGTCCCCCAGTGAGTATAATTCGGCTAAGTTTTTAAATAATAAGTCACTCAAACTTCCCCAGTGAGTATAATTCGGCTAAGTTTTTTAAATAATAAGTCACTCAAACTTCCCCAGTGAGTATAATTCGGCTAAGTTTTTAAGAAATAACTTGTATATATTTTTTACAAGTTCCTTAGTGACCAAAATCAGCCAAGTGTTTAAGAAATGGAATATTAGCTACACTCCTAAGTTAAAAGAAATACAGAGTATGAGTACAAACATCAATTATGCAACCAATTGATCCCATGACCCGACACACGACAACTTATTTCTACTAGGCTTACATATCAAAGACTTACCAAAACAAGAAGATCCAGGTGGAAGAGTGAGTGATGATACTATAGAATCTCCCTTTTTTATATCACAAAATTGTCTAAATTAATTTAAAACTTAACAATTTGAATAATTAAGGTCAATCAATCAAACATATTTGGTAATTGTCTAAACCTACCCTAGACAGACCAGTTTAACCCTTTCAGTGCTAGGCCAATAGTTCATATTTTGTAAGACTTTTAATTCCATTACATGTTGTTGAATTTTAACTGTAATGTTGTCACTATTTTAATAATTATGCTAATTTTGAATAATAAGACAATAAGAAAATATAGAACAAAGATAAATCCCAGTATTTGTAGTAAACATTAAATAAAACTTAGTTTTTGTAATAATTTTCCCAGTTTTCCTATAATTTTGTATGTTCTGATAGCATTCTTTGAAACCAAAATCTCATATAAAATCAAAATACATATAGTTTACAACGTAATATTGAATTTAACTTTGATTTAGTTAGACAAGGTTATCTTAATAACTTATAGCTATTTTAAGAAAAATAATATTTTGCAGCAAAGTCTCTGGAACACATTTATGATCACTGTTGTGTTTCAACTGAAAAATATCATCTAAATAGTCCATGACTAACTAGTGCTGCTACTTAGTAATGCATTGAACAACCATCTGTAGCGCTATCTGTTCGCGATCAGTGGTGTTAGCTTAAATACCAGTTTTTGACTCCTCAGTCTTCAAGCACAGATAGCCGAGAGGGCTAAGGCGTGTGTCACTTGGCCAGTGGCATTCGTCTGCTCGGGGTTCCATCCCCGTCCTGTGTGGCAAATAATTGGTGACCTGTGTGTTTGTAGCGATATACTACAACCGCTGGGGCATAGTGAGGTGTTCATAATCCTTGGGTTTAGACATACACCTCGAAATCATCGGATTGGGCGAATCTTTTAGCTAAGTGGTTGTTAGTGTATCCTATGAACATGCAGGTCACCAATGGCCGTTTTGCTACTTTTTATTAAAAATAACCTTCCTCTCTATATCCCTTAGAGATTTTTAAAAACAACAATATATCGTTTCATAGCACTGAAAGGGTTAAACCAGATTGATGCCAGACAGATTGGCACAAGACAGGCAGAAAATGTTGACAATTGGTTTTAATTAGGGTCATTAGGTACACTCACAGTCATTCGTTAGAGTCAGGCATAATTTACACATAGCCATAGAGCGCCCCCGAGTTCGCGTACAAACCTTGCATGATTTTGAGATATACATGTTCGAATGGATGTGGAATAGAGTTATACAATGGTATTGAACATTTATATAGGCTTGTATAGGCCAAGAGCTGGATTTTTAAAAAAGTGGTCAAAAAAATGAGCCATATTCCAGAAGTATTTTTCAGTATTAAAAAAGTAGAAAATTTATATAGGGGTGTATAGGTCGAGAGCTGGGTCTTTAAAAAAGTGGCCAAAAAAATGAGCCACTCATTTTTCTCATTTTTCCCCTATAAAAAGTGCCCTAAAAGTGCCTCTAAAACGCCGAAAGTGGGGTCATATTCTGGTATTATATCTACTATCTACATCGTCCTGTGATACATCATGAATGATTAACAACCAGTGCAAATAGCGATAGTCTTTGAAATAACTGAGCCCTGTCGTTTTGAATACTAAAATATGCATTGATTATTTCCAGTTGTAGTGGAATCTGTTTGTTATTTTAGTCTTCTGACAGTGAAAAATAAGTTATATTATCAATAAAATAAGTTTTATCTGGTATCTGAGTATATATTTTAGAGTACATAGAAATGGATTTTATCCTTTAAAAATATGTTTTCATTCAAAATATAACAAGTGGTTACACTATACATGAAGACATTTAGTTTGAGTAGTATTTTGATGCTTTAGCCAAGTGAATGACCATTATTATGTTATTATTCTGTCTATTATTTTTAATCGTTTTACTCCTAACTTCTACAGATACAAAAGTAAAATGCAAAAAAATTGTAGAATATAATATTACATTATTGTATGAATTTAATGCACGCCACAAATTAAATAAACTGTAAAATTGCAGCACAGAAACACTTACATGGCATCCACATGGCATCCAGCATTATTGAATGATTAGTTCTTGAAATCAATGTAATTCTTTAGTAAATTAACTTTTAAACCAAAATAGTTATAATAGCTTAAATTCATTGTGTTTTAATAGAACGTAGACCACAAATCCTAATGTTATTTTCCTAAGATAATATGTGTTTAATCAATCACTTTTTCCGTAATCTAACTTAAGGTTTGCAAACATATTTATTAACCGATACTATTTTCTCTTTTTAGGTACGTGAAAAAGGAATCGAAAAGTTTACGAATTTTGTGGTATGTTACAATCAATGATATAACAATATAATAATTTAGTATAACTTTAAACATATTATTCTATTTTAGATAAGTTACAAACCGTACTAGTGTTGCAATAACATTTATTAAGTTTAATATAATAAGTGCGTGCAAATGTCAATAAGAAATCATGGCGTATGTATTTTATAGATTTGATAGTTATGTAATGTTCGTGATGTTTCTTGGGATTTATAATTTCCAACCAGTTGCTCTTTCTAACACTGCAATACTGCTTCTGCCAATAGTTGTTAATAGGTCCTTGTCAGTGGAATAGTTGTAAGTTAAATAAACGAGAGTACAACTTAGAAACGTCTTTCACTTTAAGTGAAAAAATGCCTACATTTCGTTATTAACAAAATGAAGTTAACAAAAATACAAATCCCACCTGTCGCTACTGAAATCGCAAGTAGCAATACAAATATAAACTCCAATATTAGATTGTATTTTTCGACACTGGTTCTCCATCGTTGACACGTACACAGATGTATATTTGGCCTCATCCAGACACACTTGGACCACATCACGTTCTTGCAGGCGAGTGTTTGTTTTACTTGTTGTAAGCTGTTTGTTTCTCCAAATGAAATTAGAACACTATTTAAACAGCGCTTATGCTTTAGGTTCCAAAAGTTGTGTCATTGCTCTGCAACTTTCGTTTGGAAGATTTGTGATGATGTATATACTTTTTTTTAAACTTGATGCAAATTCAGGAGCCTAACGACAAGTGATTTAAGCGTAAACCCTTTAATGGAGGTTAATTATCTTTTGTATGCGTTAGAAATGAATGATAGCATTTGTGCACCACCCAGCCAGGCTGCGTCGACTGTTTTTCAGTCACAAGTTGGCGAGGTTCAACCATTGAACATCGATGGGTTCAAGAAGCAAATTGGAATTCTTGTGAAAATTGCAGGGCAGTATGCAACAATGTTACAGTACTATCAAAGTCTGAACGTTTAACTTTCTGCTACAAAAATGTTTTTATTATGTACACTAAAAGCAATGTTCACTCTTAAAGAAACCAAATAAAATAGACATAAATGTCAATATAAAAAGTGATATATTTATTGCGATACGAGTTTGCTTTGCGGTTTTTAAAAGTACGGGCTCAGTTTTGAAATTGTAGAGTTTGCACAAACAGATGACAAATTCAAAAGCATTGTGCTGTTAATTTATCCATCGATTGTAAGGCCATGAGTTGGAATATTACGTTACGTACACATATGTGTGCTGGTGCCATGTGCTTCGCGAGGCTTTAATGTGACATTACACAGAACACGATCAAAGGCTGTGAAGAATTAATAGTCATTCATTATCAAACGGAAAAATATGTTTACAAGCTTAAAGGTTTATATAAATAATCTTAAATTTAATTTATAAAAGATCTTGCCACTTAACGTTATTCCTCAAGTGGTTGTATTTCCAAAACTACTTATAAAAGACACAAATTGTTTAACAAACAATTGTTAAACAGTTTGTGACTATTTATATTAGCTTTTCTCCCTTCTTACTTACCAATCCAGTTTGAAATGAATTAGGGTACTTCTTATTTTACGCATGTCTTGTGATGTAGTTGTAATTGATTTTTTAGGTTTTTTAAATTTGAAAAGTGCATTTAAATAGGTACAATGTTTGTACCTATTTATGGTACAATCGATGGCATTTTATCGAATCACAAACTAATTATTTAAGTATACCTCTAAGAAGATTACGACGAGCTTCTAACTGAAACAAAACACAAACTTCAACTTGCGGCGAACAAAAACAAACATCAATATTCAACAGCTTTGGTATTATTTATAACTTTGGTCTTCTCTAAGGGAGTCTATGTGTCGCGGGTGTTTCTCAATTAGTTCAAACAATTTTCAGTTACCTAGTTACCTACCTTATGTATAAAGTAGAAATATTTTTATCTAATAATCACTACACCACAAGAATGATATAAACTCGTTGTTAAAACAATAATTACGAGGTATAATAAATTTACTTAAAATACCAATATATTAAGCTCAGTCGTAAACTCGGGATCAGTCTTTGATTATGTTTACAATCAGCTGACAGATGTCAACAATGGCGGCGCATGCGCAACGGCCTCCTTTATCAGCTGTTCACTGTCTGTGGATATCCAGTGTGCCTTGCGGCTCGTACGTGTGTGGACGTAGACGTGTCTGTGTGTGAGTGAGTTTCACGTGTTATGGAGAAGAAGGATACGATAGCGACTTACAATATGGAGAGGTTTAAAGTGAGTTTGAGTGATGACCGTAACCTGAAAACCTACGGAGGAACCTCTCACGAAACGTCGCTGGCGAGAGCTTTGGATTCAGAGTTCACGGATTCATTAGGTAAGAGGATATTGGTTGAAATGCTGTATAAATTTCTGAGGGACGTGTATAGCACATATCTATGAAAACTAGTTGATCCGAAACAGGGTTAGAATACAGAAGAAAATGATGTGGTTCTTTCAATATAAAATACCTAAATGTTTGAATTACCCACCATTAGTTATAAAGGCAAAACATGTATTATATTCATTGCTTATTTTAATGAGGATCTCTTTGTTTTATGTATTTGCAATTAGATGTGTGACAGAATCAAAACTAATCCTTGAACCGTAATGTAACATAGAAAATCTCAAGAGTTAAGTTTAAACTCAGGTTTAAGTAAACAAATAAACCCTAATTAAATTATAAATTAAAACACGAGAAACAGTTTACGTATATTCAATATTTTGAATGTGATAAAATAAAATCTGTTAGTTAAGGTTCGTGCTCTTTGGAGGGGTTAATCGAATAGCTAAATAGTTTATGTTTTATTTACATAATCTTCAAGACGTTTTATTTCAATCGAGATTAATTTATGCAAAAGAAGGTGTGTGATTTACGGGGTTTTAAAAAGTCCATATCAATTAATATAGTTTTTTTTTTTTTTATAAATATATCATCTTTGTAAGTTTGGAGGCCGAATAATGTAAAATTAGTTTATTTGAAGAGGGTTATAACAATTTTTCTCTGTATAACTGACCCATTTTAAGCCCACTTACGATACAAATAATAATAAGATATGACAAGAACAAGGCTATACCGTGATACTGTTAGTGCTCATACACAATACACATATTCATTAAGGGTAATTTTAGATTTGGTTTACCACTTTGACTTATTGTTGGTAAAGTGTCGAGCCAAAATATAATATTGCAGCGTTAAACCTTTGTTTCAACCAGTTGAACTCAACATTGAATGATTAATGAAAGAGTTGCCCACAACTAGGTCAGATTGTTCATTTAAAGTTGAATGTCACACGATTGTTAAGGTTTACTTGATTTAATTAATCTGTGGCTATTAAACGAAGTGTTAATGTTAATGTAACTATTGTTTCCATAAATAAACGTCGATTAATAAAATATTTTTGGATACCTCTATAATTTAATTAAAATCTAGGATATAAACTTATTATCAATCTTTAAATAAGTAAAATATTACTAGTTTGAAGATTGACAATCGTCAATGAGCAGTGCAACAGCTGATACATTTACAGCCAGTATTCAACATGATCTAATTATGGTATAGACCTACATTACTTCTCTTGGAAGCTACATAGTACAAGCTTACCATTTTGTGTTTGTGTGAATGATTTTTAATAAACTGCTGTAAAATACATCGAGTGCGATAAAACAAAACAGTGCAGATACAATGTAAGGTCCTACGAATTCAATGCACTTTAAACTTATTAAAACTCTCTTACTAAGCATTTGTATAGCCACTGAATGGAGTTTTCATTCATGCATAGCCATTTACCAGTTCCAAGATATACAGCATACAGTTTATACATGGTGTCCCATTTATCACACTCGATAGTGTAATGAGCGAAAACATGTGTTGACAAAGTGGATAAAGACTTAATTGCTGACAGACCAGACAGTTGCATAAAAGCATTACAGAACGAAATACATGCTCGGGCTAACATAATGACATTCATGTACAAAATTACCCTTTCTTTACCTTTTTGTTGACTGCACTTCTCGAGTTTTCTTCACCATTCAGTCCTATCTGTGTACTTTATAATTTTTTATAGTTTGCAATTCGGTTCTGTTAAGGCATCTGTACGTTTGCCAATGAAAGCTACAAAATTATCATCTGTTTGCTCGGCATTCTAGTGTAACCAAAATATATTCATATTGTAATTTTTCTGTGAGTTCTAAAAAGATTAAGAGTTAAATAAAATTATGATTTGTAAAACAAATTTCTAAACAATAAAAACTTATTTGAGGAGTTAAACAAAATCACAATGATTCATTGACACTATACTCTGTTGTCATTCATCGTTCAGATAGTTTGAGTGTAGTTTTCAATAGTCATTGTTAATAACCTAAAATATAAACTGAATTATAAACACACATTCCTCTATCCAATTTATTAGTTTTGTCGGTTTCTTTTACTTTTCTGTAAATACGTTTCATACATTCTTCAGTGTAACCCACGACTTAATTAATTTTTTTTCAACGCATTAACTACTAATTTTAAACTAACTCACTAAGACCTAGGCATGTTGCTTAGCACTGTTTGGTTTTGGTTTATTTAGGTTATTTGAACGTGAGTTATTATTCCCAACTCCTTTCAAATATAACTCCTTCGATATAACTGAAATGTGTTGTACTAATTTACCACGAATAGAATAAGGTGAGATTGGAACATAGCTTTAATTGGCAAGTTGTATTATTTGTACCAAATCTCATTGGACATACTTGTAACCCTCTCCTTGTTGGAATGAAACAAAACGTAGGCAAGTTGGCATTTCCTCGTTCTTATAAGGAAACTGTCACGACACAATTGGGGCACAACAAACTGAAGTAATTATCTATGTTATGAACATAGATCACAGGCTTTTAGGTCACATTTTAGGTTTTAATTGAAAGCAATTGAAATATTTCATCAAATTACAAATTATACCATTTCAGTAAAAGATTTACATTTATTTAGGAAAACAAGTAAAATTAAATTCTTAAATAATTTTTTTGCTTATTATTTATTATTTATTTATTCTTCTACTGCTGTAATATTATTCAATGCTTTCATTGAATAATAGATCATTATTGTACGCAAATCTAAGTCGGATAAACGATATATCGAGTTGATATAATATCATGCATATAGAATTGTCGGCAATAAATATAAAAACAAGATTAGAAGCTGGTGAATAGTATATTTCATCGCCAGAAGTGAAAGTGGCTGTTTTTGGTACGGAATGGTAAGGCACTTTCGCTCCGTTGATGAACAAATATTTTCATCATACTGTGCAAAAAAACCTTCTAATCTTTACAAAGTTGGACCACATAATTTGAGGTTATACAAAGTCCTCATCAATGTCTACATTTCTGTTGTTTTCTAACATTACTTAAATATAACATTTATAATGTGCAACAAACGTTAAAGGTTAGCCAACCGAAACATTTTGTGGATTTTGTGAACCATTTACAGAACTAAAAACGGCCATTTTCCGGAGAGTATGATAAAAAAAAGTCATTCCATTGTTTGATAAATTAATTGTTTAAATAGCCTACTTTATAAGCTAGGTAGAGACTATTTAAGACGAGCATTATATATTTATTTTACTTTACCTTTTATTGATTTGGTCATTATAGAATAATGATATCATATGGAATAATGATGTCATATGGAATAATTATAATAATAATCTTCATTGAACTAAAATTGTTATTATAAAAGAGATTGTAACAAAACTCTCACTTGAATTTGGAGGAGTGAAAAATAAGTTTTTGTAATTTAACTTTGTTTTTATATCATCACAACGAAAATTATATACATTTCGCTTGTATTTTGTACTCCCAATATTTGTTCACTTTAACATTGTAGAAGCAAACAACGATGTTATCAACTCTGTGTAGAGTTTACATACAAGTTCGACAGTCTCTCTACCCTGCAGTAATCTTAATCCTTTCACTTTGCAATTCTTACGGATATTGTTCATGGTACAACACGAGAAAGTAAGATTCCACTTCTCCTTTAGACCTCAAGTTTGAGACGAATTGATTCATTAAAAATGGTTTTTATGCATTTGTTTATAGACTTTCTAAATTTACTTTTTCAATTTTTTTAATACAACGGTGTTTTATAGATCTACAAGGTATGTTTATTAAACTGTAGCAATATACAGGGTGTCTTTTAAGTAAGTATAAAGAATTCGGGAATACGTTTATTGAATGAAAGTAAAACGAAAATTTAGAATTAACATTTGTTCCAAAAATGCTTCGTTAGCGAGATATCTGTAATTCTTTTTGTGTGTTTTACATTTATTTCTCAACAACTATTAATGATATCTTGCTATCGTAGGAAAAAAATGCGATTCTTGATTTCTTTTTATTTTGACCCAATAAACCTACTCCTGTATTATGTATACTTACATATGGGGCCCCCTTTATTTTTGTACATGCGGGGCTTAATAGTTTACTTTTTTTGTCAACCTTTCCATTCTAGGATGGGTTCGAGCCCAGAACTCTTTTACACATTACTTCAGGCTAGTCCAAGAGTGTCACAGCATTATCACATGGATAATACCCATTTGTGATTGGCGGGTTTTGTATCGGGGACATCGGACTCCGAAGCCTTGAGCTCTACCACTAGAACAGCTCAATTGCCACTTAATACATTACTAAAATCATGTTGGAACGGTTATCTCATAGTTGGTTATGAGGCATTTGATTAATGATAGGTCCAGATAATTAATTGACCTTAGGAAACCCCCTGTAAGGATAATTTCACTTCAGCCCTTACCAAACCCTTTACCAAAGTAGATTTTATTCATATTATTCGTAGGTCCATGAAAGAAAAACGTAATTTATCACTCATATTTGTTAAACAGTTGTTCATTAAGCCAGTTTTGTAGGAAAGGCGGTGAAAGATTTTGTACGCTTCAAGTGTCTTACAGAATGTCAAGCTGCAGAGAGAGACTTTTGACTTGCATTCTTTCGTTTCCGACCAAAGAAGAAATCAAAAATTGTCCCTTTACCAAAAGACGATTCCTTGAGAATAACAAAGTGCGTAGTATTGTTAAAACTTCTTTGAGAAATTTAGCTTAAAGTAGATTATGTTTGATAATCATGTTATAGGATGTTTATTACATAAGCAATTGGAAGAATTATAAAACACATTTTAAATAGAGTGATGATATTTATGAAAAACATATAATTATTGCGATGGGAGTAAAGGTATGTGAGCTTCATCAAAGGTTCTCTGCTTACCAACCTTCTAGCATAGATCGATAACTAATCAATTGAGGCTCGTCGTAAACATCTGTTCCTTCTTGCCTTTGAGTTTAGCACGGTGCTGCGTTGACCACATTTGATGAAGGCAATAACCCTTACGATAGAAGTTTATAAGGATAACTTTACCAGCATCTTGTACTTAATCAAAGATTTTAATTTACGTACATTCCTCCATTCCTCCATTGAATTTACGTAATATTGGACCTCATTCAAGAGAATGAGTAAGAAAAGCGGAGCTTATCATAGGTATTGTGTAATTTTACGGATTATCAGCACTATGGGGAAAGATAAGATATACCTTCATTCCTGAATTGTCCTAGTTTTTTTATTTTTTATTATGTATTAATTACCTTGATTCGCAACATCTTAGATTTAAAATACGATTCACGCAGGGATGTACTGTAAAATTTAGAATATAAACAATCACATCTTGAATCTTGGTGAAACAACAAACATTTATGTAGTATGTTTTATATAAGAAATGTTGTTATCTTGTATTACACCGGAAACGACCTTAAGATAAATATTGAGCTAGAAAGATCTGGCTTAATCCAAAAATGACTGGGCATGGAGATAAATTATTAAGAGTTCGATAACTAGTATTATTATTAGTCGCGTGCTATAAATACCACTAAATAAAAATCACAGCTTAAGTAGTCTTAAGACATTTATCTCTACTGTTGTTACTTGTTGAGCGGAGCGAGCGAAGCGAGCGAAGCTCTTATACTACACTCCTGCTTTTTTATTACAAATACTTCTCCTGAACGGCTGAAGCGATCTTCACGAAATTTAACACAGTCATAGTAACCAACCATGGGAAGGTATAAATCTGAAATGGTACAAATCGGACCATAGGAATTTTCCCTACATGAATGCAAACTTTTAGAAATTTAACATGGGCCTTATGGGTTAATTGGTTGCCATGACATTATTTGCGAGTCAACACTAAAAAGTAAACAAGAGCCTCGACATATGTTAGTAAACAAATCTAACACATTGTAAATACAGTACAAAGGAAAAAGTCGGATAAATACTAAAGTGCATATTAGTCTATTGCATGTAATACGAAATTTATTAACAATCAGTTCTATATTGAGTGATTAAATTCATGCCGTTTTTATTTAATTTTATAATCGTTCTGTTCTTTTTAACAACAATGAATAGTCAACTAATTAGGCCTAAGCCTATGTTGTGTGGAGAAGGAGAATATAAAACGAGGTTATTAAAAAACACTACAACATATAATTATGTAATAACAAATATCACTCCGCCCTTGATTTGCAAGTAAATTTATAAAAAATGTAATGTAGCTAAAAATACAAAATCATTTTGCGAAATGAAATCACAACCACTTGGTTTACCGGTAAGATTTAAAACTAAATGGTGTAACTTAGACAATAAAATCCCAAAGGATTAACTAATATTGCCGTGTGCACTTCGACAAAAATTAATCACCAATTGAATTAGGCCTACTTTGCTCCTCTGTCAAATTCATGACAAGATATTTAACATCGTCGTTTAACCAAAATAGGCCAACCGGTAGACCTATTTTTTACCACCTCGCTTTACCCTGCGATACTAATTAACAAAATAGTTTTTAAACATTGCCATAGTAGTCTAAATTTAAGTTGAAAAATATATAGGTACCAGATACTAGGGAAAAATAAGGTTTAGGGTTAAGCAAACTGTTTATTTTGATGT
>NW_026542599.1:52207505-52246480 GCF_028750875.1 Macrosteles quadrilineatus | reverse complement strand
CCTGTAATCCAGCTATGAGGGTCACGAATTATGGATATTTATCGGCATGCACTGTGGATGCGATACCCTCGGATTAACGTCCGCAGCTAGTGAGTACTACGACTATCCACAATATTATCCTGATAATTGGACAACAAGTAGACCCGTACTATCTTAGGTATAATATCGTAATACTAAGGCAAAAATTTTGTTCGGATTCCACTATAAACTGTAGGTCCATTAGTTGCCATTGGTTGTATGGGCTATTAATTAACAATACTACAAAATCACACAACTCATCCTAGACTCATCTGCATTTATCTTAGCTTAAAATACCTACTTTATATGGTCGCCATTTCAATGAAAAAAATATAAAAGATTTCTCACTCTATTAATTTTCTTACTGCCCTCTATCAATTTCCTATTCAACCTGTATCAATATTAGCTAAACTACATAAGCCAAGTGTTAAAATGCATACATACTTGCTTCCAGGATTGACTAATTGACAAAAAATGAGGTCACGAACCTGTCATCAATCAATTCTATATTTTGACGTGATGACTATAGTTTCGGGGTTAAAACCCCATTTCCAAACCTTCAGTAGTCAAATCGTGAAACATATCTTCTTGCACTTCTGCCGTTGTCAATAATACATAAACACATAAATACACACGGAAATATTTAGATGTACAAATATTATATACAAATCGCGCTAGGACGGCCAAGGACAAAACCAGACTGCGAGGTTTGATTAGAGCATTCTGGGTTTTAACCCCGAAACTATAGTCATCACGACGAAATATAGGATTGATTGACGACGGGTTAGTAACCTCATTTTATGTTAGAATGCAATTATTTTAGAGAGTGTAAGCAATTAAATCCGTTTTTCTTCATTCGGGTACTATTGAAAGATGTTTTTAAGGCACAAATTCTGTTTTTCTGGCGCAATTTTTAACCTTCTCTCCTACACCATTCACGTTCCAGTCATATGAACCAGCACTGCTCGAGTAGCCGACGTGAGAGACAGTGTTTGAATTTATTATGAAAATTGTTCCTCTTTGAGTTCCTGCGATTTAGGTAAATATCACAAGGTTTCAACACCGAGTTTGAAACTTTTTAGCGATAGTCTGTCGCTAAAAAGCCATACGTAAGCAATAGTTTTTGGTGAATGTGTAGTTTGTTTTTTTTTTTTAGTTTTAGGCCCAACTTTTGGTAAGTTTGCTAGTTATGAACCATGAATATCGAAAGATCATCTATATCTGAGTATCTGGACGAAGACCAATCCAAGACTCTTCATCCCATTGCTGATAATTCTAGTAAAAAGTATCTTACTTGTACTGCTAAAGGGAAGCTTCATGCCTGTCCGTGTATAGGGTTCATAAATGAGGAACATATTCCTACCCTTGCAACAAACTTTATGTTTCTGCTTTTACTTTGACGCCGGGGGTCTTTTAATGTTTCCCTTTGTACCTCAAAGTTTTAGTGAGAAAGCTTAGTTTTGCCTTCCTCTTAAGTCTCACATACTCTTTTCGCCCTTGTAACTCCCATAATTTAGCTTAATAGAGGGTTTCGTGATTAAGTGTAGACACAAGCTAGTCAGTTTATATGTAATAAAATATCACAATAATTTAGATAGTCTCCTATTTTCATATTCATGCAGTTAAGGATTAAGTATTTAAAAATTAAAAAAGTGATTTTTTTTATTATTTTTAATTCCTAAACGGGACTAGTAAAACGCAAACGTAAAATATTTTTTGTCAAAAATCTAGCTACATGTTTAAGAAAAGATTTAAAAATTATGACGGTAGTTACCAATTATTTAGTTGTATTTATTATTTACTAGCTGTACCCGCGGGCTTTGCCCCGTTTTACTTCATAAGCGAGCTCGTTCGCATGGCTCAATCACGTCCTGGTTGAAGTTCGTTCTCTACGCTCACTCATCCTTAGGTTGGAGCTTGTTCGCTGCGCTCACTTGCCTTCAAGTTAGCTCGTTCGCTACGCTAACTCGCCTCCAGGTTGAAGTTCGTTCGCTACGCTCACTAATTTTTTGTTGCAAATTAGCTGTTGCCATAAATTTAAAAAAATAATAGTGCTGCACCCTGTTGGTAATCCTTGTAACTTTAATGCTATTGCACATCATAGAACAGAACCAACTTGTTTAATTGAAACAGCTGTTAAGATTCATTAATTCCATTTAAATATGAGTACTCATAAGGTTAACATGGGAAACTCCAAAGCCACTGGGGCGGAGCCCGAGAGTCCGAATCAGAATAAAAACAACTTAGTTTTCCTATTTAATGCCTAAAGAATCAGTGTACCAAATTTCAGCCTCCTAGGTAAATAGGAAGTGGGAGAATTAGTGATGAGTGAGTGAGTCAGTGAGGGCTTTGCCTTTTATATATATAGATATTTAGTTTGTACAGTTTCCAGCTTTAGTCCTTAAACTCAATAAATAAATTCGGTTATTTCGTAATTTAATAAGTGAAATATGAACGACGGATACAAATTAATAACTGTGAGATTACACAATTTCTATAGATTATTACAAAGTTTGGTAAAATCTTCGTGTACTAAATCGGTTTCAAAATCAGTTTTCAAATTAGATTCTAGTTTCTTGACATAAAACATTGTTAGCTTGACATAACATTGAACAAACGCTTGGACCTATTCATTCTGGCAAATGTTGTCTTTTAATTTGTGGAGGTAAATAAAAGGAATAATGGACTTTCCTAATGTTTCTTCAAACTCAATATACGTATTTTTACTTGACTTCAGTAAATAGCATCTTCATTTTACTCAGCGTTATTACATTGACCTTGTTATTTGTTGATTTTGTTAATGCAGTCAATGGTTTGTTGTTCATTATTACTTTGTTATTTATGTATTGATACCTGTATAAGGCGTATGCTTTTAAAATAAATCATATCAATAGCAGAAACTAACTATATTACGTCTAATTACAATAACTGAACTAAATCTGGTAGTTTCATTAGTAAAGGTTTGCTATGATTCGCTGAGATATTTAGTTGTTAAAAATATAGCTTAAAAGTGTGACCATTTAGAGATCAATTAAAACACACCTATTAAAAAATGAGTTCTATATTAGGCCTACATATTTGGTTATTGTTACAATATGTGCCAGATTCAATTGTTATGTTGAGCAAATATTTTACTAATTTTCAGTTTCAATATTTCGTTCAATTTATGTAAATTATTTATAACTTCTTGATAAGTATCAGTTTAGAGGTGACAAAAAAGTTTTAACTTCATGAAAACGGAAAATTTGCCATATTGGTAAAGTACTTCAAGCAGGGTGTGTCTATGAAAGGCCCTAATTCAAATCCCAGAAATTACTAATGGTAGTTCGGTGATAACCCCAAGAGGTTTTAGAGCCCACACACACACACACACTAACTGTAGAGTCTAACCTTCTAAGTCTACCTGTTGGAAAAGAAGGTTAAACAAGTCTATATGGAAAAAAACTGTCACTAATTTTAAAACTAAACAATAACAATACCATATTTTTTTATAATAACCAATCCAATACTTAATTATTTTACTAAATTAATAATAACCAATACGCACTATCTAATCGTCGATGTTAATTCGAATGTGAATTTTAGTCATATTTAGTTATAAGTATATAAAAGCAACGAGAACGAGGATGATATCACGCCTTCATTTGCATAGCGTCAGAGTGGTATAATCAAATATCTTACGGATATGACAATATCTGGGAGATCTCAGTAGTGCTGAAGAATTCATAGAAAACGTCTTCTAAGAATATCTTGTATATTACACTAAAAATGTGGCCTGAGTTAACATTCTTGTGTGGTTACAAAATGTTTCTTAGCGAATTTCCCTATAGGGAAGTAGCTATTACCGTAGGTCTCATGGTAAGACTTAGGCCCGGGGACCGATTTACTTTTTCATTTTAATGTCCCCAGAGGCCAAAAAACACCATTCGTTCAAATTTTTATATATGTATATATATATATATATATATATATATATATATTATAATAGATTTATATATATATATATGTGTCCGTGAACACGATAACTTGAGTAATTTTTATCCGATTTTGATGAAATTTGGTTTGAAGGTGTAAGGCGGGATAAACTTGAATGAGTTCGCGATCCAGCATGATCGGACCATGGGAACAGGGTTTTATGGGGGGTTTTATGGGGTAAAAATTGGTTGTTTTCTCACTTTTTACCCTCAAAAACACAAAATTTCTTAATTTTTCTCTAAACCTTCTTAAAGAGCTTAAAAAAACAAACAATTCAGTATATCAAAGTGTTTTTGTACGGTTATTGGTTACGGAGAAAACTAAAAAAATGGTAAATTTAAAATTCCCATGTTATTCTTATGGAGAATATTGTAAAGTGTTGTAGTTTGCTTGTTTATGGATATATTTTGATCAAACTTGGCAAATTTATTTATTTTATAGTAAGCTATCAATATTTTTACTAAAAACACACTACTTTATTAGTTTCCTTGTAGCAGCAAACCTAGGTACTCGTTAAACCTAATGTTATTTAAATAGATCAATTGAAAATCAATTCGGCCAAATGGAAATTCGCTTAGACGGCAGGTTTGCTGCGGCGGGGGTATTTATCTATATCACGTCTAATATTCTGGACTTTAATTATGAAAGGTGTTTTATAAAAACATAAATAGCAAATTAAAACCAGTTGATGGTTTGAAACAAACCCAGATAGCTTTTTGGGCTTTTGATAATGATACTGGGAAAAGAACAGCTGATCTTAGTATGTAATAAATCAGCTGTCATCTCATTAATTCATAATTCATAGTTTTTTTTCATCCGAGCCTAAAAATACACACTTAGTGTGTTAGTTTCGTAACAATCTGATATATTCCAATAATGTACCTACTGTATTTGATATTCTATATTGCATTGTCAACAGTTTACCGTCTCATCATCTTTGCTAAAACCTATAAATTACCTGAATTGGAAGTCTAAAAATATCACTTGTCTATTGTGTAATGCAAACTGACCCTTTGGAGATGTCTGTTCTCTAGGCCACTTCCTACTTGGTGATTTGTTATCTAACTATGATTTCAATCTCTTTTATAATTTTAAACCTAAGAACCACTTTGTAAATAATCTATGAAAGTTGACCAAATAATATTGATGTACCTTATCAGTTTATTACACCATTAGTATTACAAAAGCCCCTGAAGAACAAGTCCGTCTAATGGCTAAGTGTAAGGCTTTGGTCACTCAGGTTCGGGTTCAAATCTCGACAAGGGTTTTTAGTTATCGTGAGTTTGTCGCAAACCTCTAGGCTCTGAAGAAATTGTGCAACGGTTCTAGTGTAGAGCCTACGTAAAAGAATGTGAAACTATATAAGAATACTATATATATACACTCAATGACGATATTTATAACTCAGTGATTAGCCTTTGATCACTCACCCAGCTACATTGTACCATAGCTCGCCCTTCGGATCCATAGCACAATTGCTTTGAACTATCAGAGGTTTGAAAGGGATAAAAGCCGGGACCAATCAGGGTTGAAAGCCTTTGCCCGTCATTTATTGAATTAACTGACAACCTTTTTTGTAACACTCACACAGGGATGTATTGAAACGCTACTGTAAAACAGTTGGATTTAATTGTGGCAAACATTTTACGATAAAATATCTAAACATAACACAAAAGTAGTTGGCTGTATTGTGTACCTAATGAAGTAAGCATTGTGTTTGAGGTAAAAAAAGAATATTTTATTGTGTAGTTTTGTTGCTATTATTTACTTTTTTCACTGTTTGATCAACTTTAAACCTTTATACATACACTAAAAAAGCTTTAATCAGTTGCTTGTATATTCTATTTTTTACCACCAAACATCAAAGTATATGTTCTAATACTTTCCTCTAAAATTAGGGAAAAAGATGTAATCTACATCAGCAATCTTACGCAAGACGGAAAATAAGACACAAACAGTCACAATATTTACAAAATGGATTAAAAGTCTACTTGCACACACATTCAGCATTCAGAGCATTTGTATCCGTATTTTCAAAATGGTAACCCTAACAGTACTGACTATCATTTTTAAAAGGAAAAACGATGTGGTTTTCTTTCTCAGGTACTTTACGCTGCGTTGACGGCGACTTTGAGTTTTTGGGTCAAGTGGGGTCCAAAAGAATGTCCCTTATATTGATTATTTGTCTCCTCCTCCTTTATCAGGAGCTCGCTTTTATTTAAGAGTGAAACTTATCTCGACCTGTCTCTACTTCCCCACCATCTGATGGTTAGAGTAAACCTTTTGTGTTACAAACCTCACCATACTTTTTGTTGTGTTGTAATTATTACCAAATAAATATTTTAATGTAATGTTTTTGAGCTTGTTTGATGTTGCACTTGCCGCATTCAGTTATCAAAACCATTGATACCTACATGATTTTATTAAATTAGTCGATAAGTTTTCTTTGGAACGTACCCTAATTGTGCGATAAAAATTATATGAAAAAATTTTATGTGCTTCACCACATAAAAAATAAAATATTTTAACTTTAAGGTTAATAAAATATTTTTAAGACAATACTGGTCAAACTTAAATCATAGATTTTACAAAACTTAAAGTTCATAAGATTTTACTTCTTTAAGTGTACTCTGTCTCATGTCTTGTAAATTTATGTACCGCAATTAAAGGGTTAAGGATAGAATTTTGTGGTGAAGCTCTTTGGGAACTGAATGAAAAATAAATGACTGATTACGGTTTTTTCTAAGATTTGAGTACTGTATTAAAAGTATAAATGTATCACTTCCAATTAACTCATGCCCGTCAATAAAATATGTATTAATAAAATAGTATGATTCTTGGCTACGTTAGATTAGGCTCTTATTATCGTTAGCTGAATTTCACTATATTAGGACTAACCGATTCTTGTAAACCTGGCCTCGTTTTAGAGCACGGAGCGTCGGTTCTTGAGGCCCCGGGGTTAAAATCCCACAAACCACCTTTGGATTTTATCCATGATACCAAAAAAACCATGATGGTTTTTTCATGATCTTTTAGGTCTAGCCTAAATAAATTTACCAACACAGTTCCGTGTTAGAGTCTATAATCAAAGGATGTGAAAGGACATAAAAATACTATCGGTAAACTCAACACACTCACTTTTATTTTCCATTACTAATGTTTAACGTCATAAACAAATAACTTTCTCACGAAACTTTTTAATGTAACATATTTCGAGTCTTTTGTGACAGAGAGTTTCTATCCAACTTGGCGATTACTTCCTAACTTGGTTCGAATGCAAATGAAGTTCCATCTCCCAGAGGCGGTCCTAAACTTGAATCTCTACCGAGTTCTGAAAGGCCTGCAACCATCTTGACCACCTTAAATGTCAGTATTAAGCAGAACTACTTGATACCTTTGTCTAGTTCTCGGCAAGTCTAACTACTACAAATGCGAATAAAGATATCCCAGAAAAAATTCCTGAAATATATCTTTACTTGTAAAAGTTAGATAAAATTGTATGCGGTAAGGCAGTAAACATTCCTCTCGTCTTCACTATTCCTTTTATTTGTGGTGATGAAAATTTAGAAAATATCTATGTAATGTTTATATTAAATGGATATCTTAGATTTTTTCTTTATTTTGCTTTGAAAAAGCAAAAAATAATCAAATTTCTGCCTATTTATTATATTTTTTTGCCGTTTGGATTAGAAATTATTTTTCAACATCCATTTTTTTTTTTTTTTTTTTTACAAAGAAACAATGCATGCTCACTTTTATTTAACCATTTTCTAATAATAAATGGTTGGTACATTTTAATTTTTTAAAGAAGCATATAAAAGCTAAAGCATTAGATTTTATTTAACTAAATTAAAATCTAACTAAAAAAATGTTTTATTAAAAAAAAAAAAAAAAAAAACTACGTCAATTCTCGTATATTAGTTTTCGTTTGTCCCTAAAATGAATGTCTGCAAAGTTTCCACAGCATTTTGTTATTTAAATACATAGTTTTCCTAGTCATTATTTCTCTTTATACAGTAAAGAGTTTTATAAAATGTCATGAGGAGAACGGAATGTTTTTTCTTGTTCAATTTGTGTGTAGAAATCGGGAATCAACCATTAAAATATTGGTATGAAATACCAGTTGGGTTTTGGGAATAACCAGTTTCATTTCAAGTACATAATTGTGTTCAAGAGTATATTCATACACAGGAAGTTGTATGGTGTGGGATTTATACAATATACTTAAATAGAAAAAAATATTGTCCTAAACATTATGAAAATGAACACACGTAAATTACTGAAAACATATCCTGAAAATATTTATGACATTTTGTTTACAATCAAATTTTTATACAAAACATCACATTGTTTTGCTGACAAAATAATTTTCTACGTAATATTTTTGTTCTTTTCTAATATGTTTTCCCTCCAAAATGGTTGCAGAGGAATATGGCGTCAGCTGATTACAAAGCGTCAATTCAATAACTCCGTCTTATTGTTGTTATACGTATCTTTTGTTTGTCATCGGTTGTTTCCTCCCCCCTACTTTTTTGGAAAGAAAATATTAGGTTATAACTTTACTATGACAAAGTTATAATAATAAATAATGCAAAATTACCAAGACCAAGGTGTAGCGTTACCACTCTAAATCTTCCTGCTGCAGCAAACCTGCAGACTAGGAGAAATTAAATTTGTCTGATGGGATTTTTAATATGATATTTCGATAAAATAATACCATGTACATTGTTTTTATTCCCTATTTAAAAAAAAAAAAAACATTAGATTCTACAAACTTCTTAGGTTTGTTGCTAAGGGTAAGGTACAGGTGATGTGTTTTACTGAACGTTAATATTATAGAATGAAATCATAAGTTTTCCAAATTTGATCAACTTATATCCATAAACAAATAAACTACAACAGTTATATTTTTCTCCTTAAGAATGACTTATGAATTAATACAGATTTATTTTTATTGACTCCGTTATCTTTAAGCTCTACACGATGGCCATGTGGAAATTTGGTAATTTCAATGTTAAAATGGAAAACAATTGAGAAAACAAGTTATCACGATCACGGACATAGCCTACATTATATATGCATTAAGATTTGAACAAATAGTGTTTTTTGGCCTCTGTGGACATAAAAATAAAAAGTTAATCGATCCCAGGCCTAGGTCTTATCGTGACACCTTCGGTAATAGCTATAAGGAAATTCGCTAATACCATTTATAGTTTTCCCAAGGTACTTCACTCAACAAATGGTATTGTACTATACATTTTTAACTTCACTTCAATTTGAATTGAGGATCGTATTTTCAAAATCTTTGAAAATAGTCCTATTAAGGTGTTCTCACCTTTTATTTTTATTAAAATTGAGGATTTCAATAGTGGTTTAGGCAGTAACCAATGGTGGAAACCTCATAAGCGATTGAAAATAATGTAGTGGTATACTGTTAATCCTGTAGTGTTATTATTGATTTCATCAACTATATTTTTATTTTCAGGTAAGGATTGTCTTGGAACCCCGAAGAAATCGTTATGCTGCAAGTAAATTGAAAATATACTTTTTACCTAAGTATAGTGGTATAATTACATACAATAAATCTTTGCAACAAAACATGCTTCGTTTTGAGTATCAATTTTGTTAACTACGTTTTTCACACTTAATTTGGATTGCAATATTAATAATACATGTTATCATTAGCTATTCTAAACACAAAATATATTACCTAGTAAATCGTTAGGAAATAAAAGAACTACAATCGCTTACGAAAAATTGATATTTTGATGAAATTTCTCTATTAGTTTATTTCTCTCGTAACATTTTAATCTTTCTTCACTAATATATGAACACACTATTAAATTGCCAAACATTAAAATCATAGCACAAACTGTAGCTTAAAATTAACTATGTGAACAGTATACTTGCATTAAAATAAACATCTTGTCCCGTTTTAGCGAAAACTTTACAAAATTTAATTTTTCATGTACACAACACAATACTGGCTACATTGTAAATGTATTTTAAGAGAGCAAAGTGTCTTAAGTACATTCAGTATACAACCTGTGTACTTGGCTTTGTTCTATGTTCAGATTAGACCCAGGAGAATACGACTCAGCCGCGGTGTAACTTTGTGTAACTATTTACAAAACTTTGAATAATATATTAGCACGAGCATACTCAGATGGACTGAGACTAGCTTAAGTATGTTTTCCTCCTTCAACAAAATGTTTTAGTCGCCAAAATAAAATTTAATGTAAGGTTTGCTAACTTTACAGTTTAACCTCACAATCGTAGTCTCCGCGGTAAAATCGTCTCATATTGCTGATCACTTAAGCCGACGTTTCATTGATTACTATGAAGATGGCCATTTGCATTGTAGTCTAAATTACAGTTTTCACAATCAGAATTATGACACTGTTATAACCCGAAGACCACGCTTTTGTCAATAAAACATCTTTAAGTGGATCCTACAAGAAATCTTCTTATCATATCGTAAAACCTTACATAGGTTTTGCTGTTCATTGCGTGTCCTGTTCAGGGCAGTTTGATAACGGTGATGTAAACATGTTATTCTCTCTTTGTTCTGTGTAAATGATGCAGTAAGAGCTTTAATAGTCGGTTATAATAATAGAGGACATACGCGTTTTTTTAGTAGTACAAAAATATATTTTAATTTGGTTAAAACAGTGTTAATGTTTAGAGTTAGAATGATAAAAAATAAGAAGTAATATTTAATAGTCTCAAAGTATAAAGGTTACTAATATCTTAGATAATATGCTTATTCTGTGCTGTGTTAGTGTTATAATCAAATTATAAGCATCTTTCGTTAAACCAAATATTTGTAAAATTGCAATTATTATATTAAATTTTTAAAATCTACCGATTATGAAATGTATAAAAAAATCATCGATTGATTTTGGCTAGGATAGAATGAAAGTGTCTGCTGAAAAATATATGAATAGGTTATACGTTTGGCAAAATAAAAAACACTATAAACCATCCTAACGTATAACAAACTTAAACAATACTGTATAAGAAGCACGATGTTTAAATGAGATACAGTTTATGACGAAAAAGGTGCTCATACATACAACAGCCATAAATAAAAATTTAATACACACAAGCAAAAAAAACATAACGAAATATTTCTTTTAGAAAAATGTTTGAACAAAATATGTCTTGATTAGGCTTCAAATTGAAAAAAAAAACACTTCATGATAACGGGTAAAATATGAAGATCACATAACTCCACTACATTTAACAAAAAAAAACTTATTTTTCATAATATAACTTTATTTAATAAAATACGCAGGGTAAAATAATAACTAATAACAACCTGATTTTACAATATGAAAGGAAACCTGTTTAAGAAAGTGTTTAGTTTCCAAAGCGTTTGACTGAAACCTTTTAGACACAGGCTTATGATTTAAACTGTTATTGGTTACTGTATTTGAAATTAAAGTAATTCTTAATATAATGATCACACTTTTCGATATAATTGAAACCATTCCCTGTTTACATTATATTATAAATGGTAAACAATCAAGCTGTAATTTATGACCAAATGTAACACCCAGGTAGTTTTGTGCACAAATTGTGAGTTAAAGGTCGCAGTTAGACGTAGAGAAAGATTGAACTACTTGAGTTAAAAGGAGGATTACCTAACAAAGGACCAAATGAGGCACATTTAACTCACCTCTTACTTGTACGCACTCTAGTGCTTGCGGCCATTTTGAAATGATACATCGTGTTGGTGAGAACCTTTTAACTTGTATGAAACCTACTAGTAATGCCATTATGATGTTCTTTTGTAGAAGAAAGACTGCATACTAGAAAATACTTTTGTATCGCAGACTTTGTCTTTTTGTCATTATTAAATGAAATTATGAACCAATCAAAGGTTTTGTGGACTCAATGACTAATATTTTTTTTTGAAGATTACAGGATTGTCTTGTAAATAAAAATAATAGTTTGGATTAAATGAACAAGCGAATCGGAAAATACGGTTAAACAAAGCATGATAAATTATTTGCAACTACTAGAAACATATTTAGTCAAAGCATTTTGTCATAATTCCGACATGTTCCTTCGTAATTTTACATATACGATTTAGCAGGTGTAAGCGCATTTAGTTAGATTGTTCAGTTCTTCCTACATAAAACGAAAATAAACATTGTACATTGACTGTTGGGTAGCTCAAATAAATGTTTTCTACAAATTTCCTGTTCCTTTAGCATGGGAATGTAACTTTTTACCCCACAAAACTGTATGTAGGCCTATAGTCAAAAATATTATTTGAAATAACCTTAAATTGCAAAAATCGAGTTTACCAGTTAGTAGGTAAATAAAATAATACAGTCCAGTATGTTATATTAAAACACTATTTCCTGGAATTTGGATCTTTTTTTTTTGAAAATCTTACTTTGATAACTAAATGTTAAAACTCATCAAACAATCGTACCCGAGTGGTAAGACAGTGTTGATTTAGAAATGCAAAGTTTACTCAGTGATGTCGGCTATGTGTTTTGCACTTGACCCGTTTGGTTAGCAAAGCTCTTCGCTCAGAACTACTTGTTAAATGTAATGATGTAGGCTTTCGGTAGTAGTGTGTGTAGTCTATTGACTGGCTGATAACATACATTGATTGACTTACAACGGGGCTCATTGCAAAACCATATGTTTAAAAGTGTTTTAAAGTCGAAAGTTAATAATGAAACTTATACTGCAATAAGTTACTTTTATGTTTAACCATGAACATTACTGTTATCTAGTACCCTATTTAGTAAATAACTTGTTGATCAGCATTCGTACTTGTTTTATTAAATTACATGAATTACGAAAATACGTCAAATGACACTTGTAATAATATTTTTAAACTTGTTACTTCACAATGGCAGTAAATACATATAAAATATGTTAAGTGTTTGTCTATTTTCATTATACACTCCAATTATCATCAGACCCCATAGGCGAAATAACTTCACCGAGGTAGTAATAACTAAAATGCTTGTTATTTAGGTTGTCTCTATGCTACACACATAGAAAACAATAACTGATATTTATTCTTGTATCGCACGTTCTATAAAAGTCGTTCATTTTTATGATGCTTAGATAACTTTATTCTAATGACAGTGTAACTTCTTTATTCTTTGACCAACTAATAAAAAGCAATAATAAGTTATTATGGAAGTAAACATGATAAAAATTTTGATTATTACAAAAATAAGTAAGAATATAAAACTATTGGAACTAGCCTACGTCAACTTATTTGTCCAAAATAAATTTATGTAAATGAAAATCATTATTCACTATATTATACGAAAAACCTTGTCCAGTCCTATCAAATTTACAATAATTTCATTGTAGAATATATTGAAATAGGGAAGTATTATTTTATGACATAAACTTTATGTTTGGAAGGAAATTGTGACCACTCCATTATGTAACGACAAATAATGCAACTGTGTCGCGGTGAGATTTTAATTAACATACTGGATTAATTTTTGAGGGACGAACTGGATGTGAATTATAATGAAAACTTTCCAATCACGAAGATCCCTATGTATTCCACAGTACAAATGAACTCTTCTTCAAAATTAAATTAAATTGTGTACAATGTTCTAGTTAGTTTTTTAAAATTTACTAAATTTAAATCCTGATAAAATGTATTCCTTATTGTAATTAAGTGAAGGCAATCAATTGCGCTTTCTGAAAAAAGTGCAAAAGAATTGTAATACGGTGTTTAGACTTCTTATGAGTCTTTGAACATTGTAATTCGTACTTTATGTGCTAAATAATTTTTTTACAATTACGCTTATGATTCTTTCTGTATAAATTTTAAATATTATACAGATATTTCAAATATTATATGGTTAAATTTGGTACAAATCATATTCGATTTCAGAGGTTTATTTGGTGCGTAATTTATAATTTAATTCGGATATCCTTTGGTTTTGTAATGACCATAGGAAATTAACTACTTTACATTATTTAAAGTTCTTGCTACAGAAGTAGAATCAAATACAAATAAATCTGCATGGCAAGCCATTAAAAGTTTCTTACAAAACTTAATGCATTTCACAATGTAATCAACCATGACAGTTTAATGTTTTTATTTTCATTGTTATTCTTGCAAAAAGAAGAAATTAAATTATAACTCATGGATTTGTCCGGTGAGTCGTTAAAAGTTTCTTCAATTTAATGAAAGTTGCAAACTAATTACTGACTCGAATAACGAGAATACTCGTACTTGGAAAGAACTGGGATTAAAGTGGAAGCAACTGTGTTTCGTCTGGTTGGTACTAGAAAAGTACCAAATAAAATCAAAAGAAATTTTAAATACTCTGTGTCGAATATTTAAAAATAATGTTGCATCTTCAATGAAGCCCCACAAGAATGCTTAATGTTCTATTTTAGTCCATTATTTCTTGACCTAAGCACCTAGTGACTTTCATCACATTTCTCGGAATTAAAACTTTAAAATTAATTCATCTGGCAATTTTAATTATAAGGAAATTCTTAATTGGCGCACCGGTTGATACCAAAAACCAATATTCTCTTTGGAATGAACAATATTAAATGATTTATTGTTTAGTTAGTAAATATATGGTGAAATCATGTGAGGTTAATATGATATTTACCAAAAATTGTTAATTGACTTAGCTACATCTTATTGTTGATCCAATTTTCAACGAACACTTACATCAAGATTTACCCAAATTATTTGACATTACTAAGCACCACTACTAGGTGTAAAAAAAATATTGATCAGTTTTTATTTCAAACATGATGCGTTTATGAAATCATAGGAAAACTCTCTTATAACCTTTATGGTAAATTATCAAGATACTGTTTTGTGTGATGAATATTCCATGTCATATGTTAGTCAAACCAATTGACGATGAGAAATTTGGCCATTAGTTAACAAGATTTATTTTTGGTTTATGTATTTAAGCCATTCGAATAGGTATTAATGAATTTAATAAAATACAGTATACTTTTTGATTACTATGACATTTTAACACTAATAAATTAAAACCTAAAGCAAAAGAGTCATATAAAACTACTATGCACTACTATTATGCATCATCAAAGTAGACGAAGTTAGAGACATATTTTAGCTTGAAATCCTATGAAAAATCTCCATCTCGAGCCAGTCACACCTCATTAAAGTAAGACAAAACACTTAATATACTTTATTAATTGAAAGAGTCTCGCAGATTACAAAAGTGCTCTAAATATTTTCCCGCTGGAATCACGGACACGACGTCAGCAGATTACAAAGCGTCAATTCAATAACTCGCGTATTGTTATACGTATCCTTTGTTTGTCATAGGGTATTCTCTCGTTTTCTCTCTCATTCTTTTTATACTGGAGATGGAATAATTTCCATGACATTAGCGAGCTTCAGGGTTTTCAATCTAGTTAATCCTGTATACAGAAGTTTTAGTTTCAAACTTATATCTATGAACCCCCTAATTGCAAAGTTCTTCCCTCTTTCAGGTTAAAGGTTTTAGTCCCTCAACAGTTATTAGTTTAGTAGGTCAATTTATGCATGCTCAAATGTTTAATTTTGATGACAAGACAACATAATTCAACACATTTTTTCACCCCTAATTTAACGACAGGCATTTTAATTACCAAATACAATTTGACACTTTATTTAGCAATATTTAAAAGTACTGTACTATTTTATATAAATTAATAAAAGGAACATCATTCTCAAGGAAGGGTTTCTTATAGATAATTAAGTCTAAATATCGCCATTTTCAGTCTTCACCTTGTAATTCAATGATTAAGTAAAATATCTGTTGGTGAAATAATTGTTTAGAGGGTGGATTTAGTGTGAACATCAGGACATATATATGTTGGTGAATTTATTATCAAACAAGGAGTTATTCATGTTTCATAATATTTTAATCGTAATTGAGGGAGCCAACATTTAAATAATCTATATTTCTTGCGAATCAATTTTTTTCAGCGAAATGTGTATCCTTCAGTCTGTTTTATAACCAGTTCTGGAGAGCACAGAATGAAAATCCGTTCTATCAGAAAATCCTTTTACCATTCTAGGTCAGCGGTGAAAGAAAAGAGTCGATGTCCATTTGTTTGGACGGTCTCCTAGAATGTTCTTGTCCAAAATGAAATCTGACCCGACTTACATTTTGTTCCAGGGTCATAAGCTACCTCTTTAGAGTAAAGTTGTAACTCTTTCATGGTTTAAATATTACAATAGGTATTTGTAGCCCTTCGAGATCATTTTCTACTTCTCACATCGATTTTAAAAACAAATTCATGTGTTGATATTTTTTGCTATTTTCTTGTATTTTTTACTCAAAAGAAAAAATAAGGTATAATGACGCATTTAAATTTTGGAAAAGTACTAAAAAATATAAATTACACAAAAGAAATGTGTATCGTAGGAAAACAGAAAGGAGGCATTAAAAATGTTTTTTAGAATCGAACTATAAAAGTACACCTTACTCTGGAAATCTATGTTCGATGTTAACTTCTTCTATGTCTCACTCTTACGTCCTAAGATGCTAGTGTCCAGCCTGGAACCGTTATACATAGCATCTCACGATAGGCTTTTAGGATTGCATAGTTATCATACAGATAAAACTAAATTGGTGTTTGGCGGGATTCGAACCCAGGGTGTCAGGAACCGAAGGCCGCTCTAAGCTCCTTATTTAATGAATTTCAGTACAATATCAATGCCGTAAATAGCGCCTGGACACTGATCGTGTTGACTTTAAGATTAAGTTAGTTGCACAATGGTAATATTAAGAATATCACTTTGAATCACTAGCATATACTCCATAACATTTTAAAGAGATCGATTGATTGATTGATTGATTGACATTGATCGAGTTTTCATCGTACATTTTATTAATTTAAAATGTCTGTGGATTTGTTTTCATTATATTTTTAAAGAAATTTAATTAATAGATGAATACAAATGTTATAAATTAAAAAATACTAGCCTTACATTACAAAAAGTTGTATTTGGACCCAACCTGATTTTAAACATTATAAGAACGGAAATAAGCAATTTTAAGTTTTAAAATGACAAATAGACTTTTTCAGTTGAATTAAGTATTATTAAAAGTTCCTAATGAACAAAAGTTTGAGATAAATTGTAACTACGAAGAAGAGGACGTCATTTCAAACTTTATTCAATTAAATTACTATATTTTAATAAGTTAATTTCTAGTTGTAACAATAATCCAATTGACGACGTGCACTCTATTTAAGTTAGAGTTAATTGGCGTTTCCGAACTTTCCGTACCTTTGAATTAGTATTATCTGTTAGTAACAAAAGTCGCCCTAAAATTTATTTAAACCCTATTTACTGAAATCATAAAAGAACTTAAAGAATTGCGTCATAAAATACAGTACGGTTTTGAAGTCCCTTCCTAACCATAGTGTTCTACAATTTCTATTTAAACAGATTTTCAACGATTGAATTCATTGTACAGGTATATTCTCATCCACTGACTAAGGTACCAAGCCCTGCGAATGTCTTGGTGCTCTGTCCACCTATTTGGTGATATTCTCATCAATATGCATCCCTCAAACTTTGCCTCCGCAGCCCTTAAATTCTTTCTCAGCCTATTAGGCGCCAAGAAGTCCCCTTTGCATTCCATTTAATGTACACACATTCAAAAGTAAAATTTTAAGCAATTTTACCGTAATTTAAATTGTTGGTCTAATTTTTTTAACAAGATTTTCAACTTTTAATGCTATTTTTGCATAAGGTTTAGAGAATTCTTTAAACAATTATAAATTATCTTAATTTTAATTTCATTCTTTAATTCTGAATCGGTATTATTACAAAATGATTTTTCTGCGTTACTATCCAGTAAGTTAGTTAGTGTTTAGGATTTCGGTGTGTTGTTAACATGTTCAATCCCGTTATGTTAACAAATATTTGTGGACCAAGAGTTTGGACCATTGTTCGTCAAGTTAGTTCAACTCCTTGATAAAATAAATTACACTGGCCTAGATAATAAATAATAACAAAATAATAATGCTTGATTTGTTATTATTACGTAGTACTTGTTAAATCTTACTAGAAATAAAGATATAATACGTCACGTTGGTGAATATAACAACTAGGCCTCATACTACTTAAGGCCCCTGTCATAAAAACCAAAATAAACTTTATCAGCAATTTAAAACATACTTTCTCCCATTAGCCTTTCAACAAACCATAATGAAAGTGACTGATATTAAATTTTATGGGAAAAATTACAAAACTTGAAATGACATGAACCGCAGTTTTTGTAATATGGGTTGTAATTTTGTTTAGAGTAAAATAGTATAACATTTTAACTTTTATCGAAATCTTGCGAGCAGTATTTTGAATCATGATTTTCCATTATTTTATGGACAAATTACCGTTAACAATAACAATTTCCTAAGAAAATTAAGAAAATGCAATGAGATACAATGGATTTACCCCCAAATACCAAATTTCATTACAATAGGGCCACAGGTGTGGTCTGTGGCTCTGTACACCCGTGTGGGTTTTCGTCAACATCTTAGAGTTTGAACTTTTAGTGAATGCACACTTTTTGAATCCACCGAACCCAAAAAAGTCTAAACGATCCCATAGATAAAAGGAGTAGACATAATACACACTGAGACATCACTTTAAACACAATTTTGTTGTGTTCATGGGGACTCAAAACTAAAAGTTCAAACTCAAAGATTTTGACAAAACAATACTTCCCATTATAAATGTATAGGTGGAGAAGTTAAAATCAAAGATGTAATATTATTTGGAATTTTACTGCGAGAAGCTTATGAAGAAGTGAAACTCTAACCTCAACCAACGAGTTATTCATCTATGGAGTTACTTTCCTTCATAAAATGGCCATAAACTATATAATACAGTTTATATGGCTGAGATAAACGGGTTTATTGTATCACAGCTTAGTGATTACAAAAACAAATTTAGAGCCTTGGTGATTTTATAACGTTAGCCATTCATCTAGAAAAGGTTTATTATGTTATAAAGAGTTTATCACACTTGGGGCTGTAAATTGGTTAGGATTAAATACTGATGTATCAAACTATTTGCAGTTAAGCATGTTCTGGTATATTAATAAACTAAAAGGTAAAATTTTTAGTTTATTGAAATATTTGGTTGAGTCAATTAGTCAATTTTTACTCAGGTAGGTCCTCTGAAGACATCACATACATACTCTTGAAGAAAGCATAAGTTCAAGCTTTGATTATTCAATAACCAATGGTTCAAAGTAACTTTAATTGTCGAGCTCTTATATTAACAAAATACCTTACGTTATAGCATTGACTATACACAGAATTGAACCCATGCAATGAAAACATTTGAAGCCAAGAAAATAGATAAATTTCAGGACCCACCATAGGGTAGACCATCTCAACAGATGTCAGTACGATTTTGGATTCTAACTTTTTACATTTCATGGGAAGTATATTCTGTGTATAGTCTATGGTTATAGTTAATACCAGTTTCCAATATAAAATATTAGTGATTATAGTTGATAATCGGCAACTACAAGTCTATAAATCTAGCGACTATTAGAGCTAAGAAAAGGTTACCAGCTGATCGAAAACTTTTTGATCAGAAAATTAACACTAACCTTTCAGATCTTTACTCTGTTGGTTTTTGTTTAATGGTTCGAAAATATTTAACAGCCTAGAGTTAAACTATCATCATCATAACAAATTTTTTTTTATGTTATATACCAAAAGAAATATTTATTCGTGTATACTTCATATACAACAATATTGAGGAATGCATACCACAAGAATTAATAGTAGGCCTACTTCACATTCAAACTAATACTGTAGAGCTTCGCCTGAAAATTATTGAAAATATATCCTTTATATAAAAACAAAATAAGATATTAAAGAAATTACCAATATTTTATAATACGAAAAAACGTGCCTGCAAAAGCACCACCTAGTACAATGGTTTCAATAGCAGCGCAAGCACAAAACATTGTCCAGGTAGTTATGGCGTTGCAGTATCACTGCTGCATAGCTCGGGTTAATCAAGATATGGTGCTACTGCAGCAGCCTGTTTTTGCTAAAAATTGCTACCAATTGCTAAAAATGAGCTCCATTTGATTGTTCACACTTTTTTATGAAGGTTCTGGCACTATTCCACCAAAAAGCTGAAACATCAAATGATTCAAGCCATCGTTGAATAATAAGATTTGAACCCGACCCCAAGTTTACCGTGTGGTGGTCCAACCACTAAGGTTGGGGATTCTAGTGGTTAGAGTGCGTGGGTTCTGTGCAGAATTCTGGGTTAAAACCCCACCATTCATGACATTAAGTTATGTAATTATACCGAGAACCAGGTTCTCACTCTAAGTAAATAAATTATATATCTAATTCCTGAGTAAATTTTGTCTATTTGTTCCTGCAAAAGAATATGTTAGTTTCAACAACCACCTTTTTACCTTCGACCAATTCATTTTACGTAAATTTGCAGTCATCGCAAATTATTATACATAAACTTTGTGTACTCGATGAAAATATCCCTAAGACATTAAATACAATACCAAGGGCCAGTGGGCGTTGAGGAAACGCTGGTTAAATGGTGTTAAGAAGGCTTAAGGCTCACAAGGTCCTTAAGGCGAGCGCTGCGTCACTTGTCAAAGTGCCGGTCAAACTAAAGTGAAGGAAGTCACTTTGAGGGGCTGTGATGTGGAAAATCGTCACTATGTGTATGAGTCATTTAAACCATAACCATGCCCAAAAATACAAAATTCTCTTTACTAGATTTGATTAAGAACATGACATAAATCTCTCAGTGGGAAACCGTATTATTAGTTTGGTTCAGTAATTCGTTTTTATACATTTACATAAAATAACTTAGTTTTTAAACATGTTGAAATAAAATTTATGAGTCAACAAGTCGGGTGCTCAAATAATATTGAGTGCAGGTTGACAACTAATATTTAACTTACAGGGTGATTGACGAAGTAATAGAGTATGCTTTTGAAGTATGTTATGTAACACTGTCAAAATAAATATACAAGGTTTGGACATTATAATTTACTTGGTGAATGTATGGGGACATTTTTAACCGCGTTTCAAATCCTTGTTTGAACAAAGCTTGTGAATCGATGGATATCCAACAAGTATAGTTTGTATGCAAATGCAACTGGAAAACTGAATAAAATACGTCTGAAACAAATTAATTTTATTTTGAGAGTCTCGATTTAATAAATCACGTTCTTCCTTTGACCCTAAGTAGTATTGGAATGTTTTATAAACATGGTTCATGTATAACAGATACTAACCGTAGATAACCGTTTGAGATTTAATTCTGAACATACTAATACCAACCTAACACAAGTATAAAAATACGTTGCATCATTCTTTATTTATAACAAATACTTCACAACGGTCATACATTCAAATAAACTATTGGTCGTGCAGTGGTCGAAAACTTGACCAAAATATCTCATGTACAGACATCTCAATTTTCACCCCACGTTGTAAATAAAACATGTTATTGTAATTTTTTACATTTGTTTTGATTTTATTTTATATATTTTGTTGCTATTTTGTCACATGCAGGGCAACCCATAAGGCCCATTTTTAATTTCAAATTAATTTTTTGCGCTTATTTTTGAGCCTATTTTAATCTGTAAAGGGATTCTGCACATCTACAGGAAATATCTTCCTATCAGTATGCGTGGATTTTCCCTGCGATGCACACGAGCTGGGAATAAGGGCTTTAAAGAAACATTCTTGCCTATTGATATATAGATATTTGTATTTTTTGCACTCGATAAATCATCGACTTAACCTGTATACTTTGATCGTACTTGGTTTTACTCAATAACAAATGGTCCACGAATTCATAAATGTTTGTTGCAAAGTGTGATAATTTATGTTAATTTTGGTAAACGTAGAATTATTTGGGAACGCTTGAAACAGTACTCACCTAGGGTCGTATTGTTGGTAAATCAAGACTTTGACATATTAATCGTTCAAGTTATTTAAGCTTCACTGCAAATAGTTTACCATTTCAACCGATCGCAACCAAGATTTAGTATTTTAAATTATTAAGAGCAATGGAAATGAGGCCTTATCGAAGATTGGAGATAAAGAGTTCTAAGGCTGGAAGAGTTGGTTGAAGGACTGCATACAAATGAGACATCCTCACTGAGAAATACGTGATCGGAATACGCAGCAAGCTACGTTAATATTGTCACTTACAGTTGATTTAATTGTTCCCCTATATCGTCTTATTCTGGCAGTAAAGTAATTGAACTCGCATAAATACAGGCTTTGTAGCATGATTCCAATTTCTAACTGTTTTGTTTTGGTGTAGAGACGTTTGTCACTTAGCTTGAAGTAATCATATGGCTAAACAAAGTGATAAATATTAGTGCTACTTGTATTAGTACAAAGAGAGATATAGTTCGGCCGCTTAGAAAGCGACCTCCTCCACCATTGGTTTAGCATTAGCGCGCAGGTCGTTTTCTAAGCGGCCGAACTTGGTTATACTTCATTGTAGATGTTAGCCTCCGGATCGCCAAATAATATTTAAAAAGGGTCATATACCTGATATTAAGTGATCAATTCATATTGCAAATGCAACTGTTTTCAGCTCCCCATCATCATGCGGTACAAGTAAGTTTTTGTTTCTTCATTATGAAGAGCGTCGTGTTTAACACATAACAATGAATAAACATCGAAATAAGGCACAAACACGGATATGAAACATTTACGGTAACTGATCAGTTATGGTAACAGAAGACGCTGATCCGGCTAAGTTGGGAAGCGAGCTGGTCTATCGGTTAAAGAGTGGGACTTCGGTCCCTAAGGTCCCGGGTTCAAATCCCACCAAACCACCAAAGGATTTTATCTTAAGCGACCCCTAGGTCTAGCCTGAAGTAATGTGAAAAACAATCCCGGGCTCGTGTCTAGCGTCCTAGCACAAACAACCCGGCTGAGATAGAGCCGATAGAGCCCACACTCACAGAGTCCGAGTTTGTGTCGTATGTAAATGTTTATATTTATTATTATGTGTTAAAAATCACGCTCTTCATATGAAGAAAGAAACACGTCCTTGTACCGCCTGATGATGGCTACACATAGGAGCTTAAGCTAGTAGCATTTTAAATATGAATGGATTGCTTAACAGCAGGTTGGCTATTTATTTTTTTTATGTTATAAATTAACATAGGTTGAATATAACTATGTGCAACGCGATAGAATTGTCAGTTGCATTTAATTGGCTTCCTACTCTTTTCTTAGATATTTTTCGCTGAACTCTTTTCTATGAGTAAACAAAGGTTTGGAATTATGTAGCTATAGCAAACTAAACAATTATTGTAGTTTCATTGAATAAATACAAGTATCAAGGGTTTTTTAATGTAAATATCTGGATTTTCGTTAATTAGGTATTGGTTGCAGCAATAATGTAACAACACAACAAAGGATCTGTTAAAAATCGTGGCGATTATTAATTAAATTCTTAGATGGGAATAAAACAACTGTAACTAATTTTATGATAATGTATAATAAAGATTTCTGCTTATTACATTTTACAATTTTCCATCTAGCTTACATACCAATTAATTTTATTCGAAGTAAAATTTTTTGTATTTTAACTCATTTTGGTTGTGACTATAATGGTTAATTCAAAGAAAATGTCCTTATAGTACAACACTAAATCGTAATAGACACTGTGTTCAGATTGGTATCCTTTGTCTTTCACCAGCAAACGCCTAGGTTCTACAATCACAATGCTTGTACTTAGGGACTAATCTTCTTTTCCCAGCTTTCCTTAATTCCTTTTAATTGTTTGTTCTTGCTCGGGATGCAGTAATTTGACGATATAAATGCTGCTATTCAGTATAATCCTAATGTAGTTGGAATAGCCTATCCCTGAGAAATAACAGTTAAAAGGTTTATTTAAAAAATTGAAATAGATAACATAGTATTTTTATGGTAAATTACTCTATTCTTTTCATTGGATGTATAATTTTGTAGTTTGTATATTGTGGTATTTCAATTGTTGAAAGACTTTTAGGGTAATATTATTATTAAATAAATTACGATCGAGGAGGTATAGCTGTCATTTGTTTATTAGGATTTTGAGTATAATTTGACTATCGAATATTCTTTTCATTTTAATTACAGTTAATGTTGAAAAATCACCCCTCCAAAGCCATTTTGTTTATTTTTTTCGAAAATATTAGTAAAGTGTTTATAAATCTCTAGTCAATTCTTATGTCATAAGAGATTTATAAATATATATATTAATTTATCTTTTAAAAATATCAGGTGCAACTAAAACATGTTGGACCTGAGTTTTTTTTTAGTTATTGATTTAAAAGTTTTTGTTTATTATTATATTGAATTTAATTAATAAAACGTTTCAACAAATGGGTTTTAAAACGGTCAAGCTAGAAAAAATCAAATTTATCTTTTTGATCTCTGAGATTGATTAGTTTTATCTGGGACAACGGGAGAGCCTAGCTTAACCAAGCTTTACTGAGTTTTCTTGTGTACCGTGTTGTTGGATCCCAGGATTGAACCTCAAGACAAGATTACTGCATTACCAATACAATCTTTTGATCCAGAAGGGGTTTTCTATTCACAGAAAATTGGAATATTGTACTTGCAAAGTCGTGTTTATATCCTAAGTAAAAAGAGTGTCACCAATGATTATACATTTTGTTTTAAATTATAATTGTTTTGAACTGTGAAAATATTAAAACACATGGTCTTTCAAAACTATTGGTGGAAACCTCAACTGGTGTATTATTCGGTTGCCCTGATTAACACAGCTGATAGGTTTAACTGTGGAGAGAGCATGTTAATAAGTTGTATTATATATTTTTGTTTAGTCTTTGATTCTTTAATAACCGAAGCGGATTTGTATATTCAGTTCGAGCCATTTACGAACAAGTATAATACTGTGAAATAATTAGCCAAAACAAAACATCAAGAAATCAAAACAAATCGTCCATCAAGCGCTTTTCAATTTTATCATAACATCTGTTTTTATCTGGGGAAACGGGCAATTCTCCTACATTCGTTTTGAAACACTCTTTATGTATTTTGTTTTATTTCTGTGGAAAAATCTAGTTACACTTTCACACTAACTCAGTTACGAAGTTTGTTTGAGAAAGAAGATTTTTTGTGACGACTCGAAATTGGTTGAGAATGTAACGAAAAACGTAATCGTACGAACACTTGACACTAACACATAGTTTAAAAACTACTTGACAAAATCCATATGTAATTAATTAATTAACCTTTATAGTTGAGTGATCTAAAAACTAGTTGTTGCTACATGGAACGAGCTATGTACCTTAATACGGTGTAAGCTGATGGAACGATTGATGAACCTCTGAAAGGTGGGGGAGAGGGGAGGAATTGGGAGAGGGGAGGAATTTGGATGGGAAAGGGAGTTACCCCTAATTAATATAGATCCTCTATTAATCTTAAACATGATTCTCGTGGCACCAGACCATTTGTCAAATACTTACTCCTCGAAACATCTTGTATTTTTGACATTTGATATGGATTGATGCTGCAATTTAAGCGTTCGTTAGTGAAACGATTTCAGTTTCAAGCCCTTATTGTTTTTATGAGGATTATGTTGTGTGGAAATACTAGCTTGTATTGCACTTTGAACTTCTTTAGCTGCTACTTGTCAGCTACTGTAAGGTAAATTTATTTTTAGTATGTTAAAACGTTCCTTACTGGTCTGTAGATGAGTTTAAAGCTTAAAAACTAGTTGATTTTGGCAGCTGGCTGTATTGATTACAGGAATTTCTTAAGCTCTGCAAAATAATCAAGGCTATTATAATTTAAAGTTTATATTTATCGAAAAGATTGTGTTGACAAGAGAAAACCACCGGTGACTAGCCACTACAACAAATTATACAACTGTAGCAATAAAGTTGTAAACCTTTCTTATTAAGACAAGCTGAAAACTTAACTTATGTATAGCTTAGTTAAACATAAGTGTTCTAAAACTCAACAAATAGAATTTTTTACATTTTAATAATGTTTTTTTAACTTGTATACTTAAGACTATACTCATAGTTTGTTTTAGCTAAGAATAAATAACAGACAACGATAAAAATTAGTAGAATATTTTCTTGGAATAAATTAAATTTAACTCAAAAGAAGGCGAGCTTATGGACGGTTTAATCTCTCTTGGCAACAGTACTGAAGTTCTAAGACGGAAGTGGAATTTCGTGTTTAAAAGTTTCATCTGAGTACGCTTAAGATAGGGTTATTTACTAATTTATACTTTCATTGCGTATTCTCAAAGAAAGATTATTCGCCTTTGCCTTACTCTTTGAATCAGAAGTCTTGGAAGCAAAGCTTAGTTTTGTTTATAATGGTTTAAATACCTGACTTCAGTAATCCAAAATGTTGCTTGTAGCAACTATAGTTTCAATTCACATGGAATCATCTTCAGGCCGTAAAAGGCGTCGTTATTCATCTCCGTATATGAAGGTCATCATTTAATAAATACGTACATAGAACACGAACACACACGAAAACGAACATTGATAGACGAACATTTAACATTAAACATACCGAGTACTCGGGAACACGAGACAGGTGACGCGACCGGTGGAAGTTGTAACTCGAAAGTTTTGTATTCGACATTTTAATATTAATGCATGGTGAATATTCGAGTGAACGATTTATATATTGGCTTAGAAAGTACGTTAACTGTATTGTGTTCCAAAAAGAAATCATGTACGGTATAAAAACATCTAGTATCAACCAATGGGATAGGGTACAAAATCAGTATAAGTATTTAGCAGATTATCCTAAAATTTTATGTATTCGTGTTTTTTTCTGATTAGTCAAAAGTATTATTACACCATGTTATCTTTTCAAAAAGCAACACCATGAAAACTAAACCTTGCCAACTTTTGTATAGTACAAAAATGTACTCTTTTTGTTGCATTTGAAGGGGCATGCGTAGAAGCTTTGACTGTCTAATAGTCAATGGTTGAAGGTATTTTAACCAATGATAAGTAGGCGAGGGATGCTTAGTTTTTTCACATGCCCTTACTTGTGTACTCCGTAACTATGCACACAGATTAAAGAGTACTAGTGTACATGTTGCTCGATTTCGAGCAATTGCAAAGTATTACATGAGTTATTTCAAAACGAATAGCAATCATTTTAAAAGAGTCAACTCAAAGATTACCGGTGTGTAACTCAGACTATGTTTATCTTCGTTATTGCTAACCTAAAGCATTCCGGCCGGTTTTCTCCTTCTCAAAATGCCTCGCTGTAAAGGCAACACAGGTCATTGATAGAGGGCCAATTGAGAACGAAAAGTCGTTTTGGGGTAGTGTTAGGGCGCATTTGTAACTTATAGTTGAGATTGTCCAGGGTCAGGTGCTGACTGTGATGAGTTAAGCATAGACAAAAAGAATTCTTTTTGTCTATCGTTAAGCCTATTACGCGCCACTGTTCTGCGGTCGTTATCACGATTACACGATGTTTCGTTGTCGCGACGGAGGCATTTAAAAAAAAAAAACAACAAATAAACAAATTATAGTTACACAAAACAACGATAAATGTACAAATTTAAGCTACACTCATGCTAACATGAACCGTCTAGGGGTTATGTTTTCACAAACTCAAATAGTAAATAAATGTACTCAATGTGTTTCATTGAATTGAAAAATAAATAACAGCTGATCAAAATGTAAACAATTATGTTCTTCATAAGGATAACATGGGAACTTTAACAGCCACTGGGGCAGATCCCAAGGGACTTTTTCAAAAATGTAAGGCCAGTTTGCAAATATAGGCGACACGCTCTTTCCAATGAGACGTCAATGGATAAAATCGATTGAGAAATGGCGGAGGAGTTCAACCGACAAAGTTTCATGTAGCGTATTAATTATATAGATACATAATTATATTTATTCTTTTATCTGTGCTATGCGTTATTCACTTAGCTTGTTTGTTTTAGAAATGCTGTTTAAAATGTGGGGCCGCAAAATGGTCGATATTAACCGTAACTGCAAAATGGACACAAATTCAAAATATTAAGATGGCTAAATTGCTGGATATTTTATATTATATCCTAGCTATAGACATTAGTATGGATGCCTAATTAGTATTATTTTAAAATGGATTCCAAGTAAAGAACGCGTCCAACGGATCAAATGGTATCCAAAGAAACAATTTGGCCAAGTTACTGCAAAGAATACGGCTCCAGTGACAATGAATCCATAAAATCTTCAATATAGAAAAATTTACGACTGAATAAAGGGAGACCCGCAGTGCTCTCAATTTGTCTTTTTTATTAGAGTGTATTAAGAACAGCTTAACCATTTACCCTAGATCAGTGTCTTAATGACTCTGCGCAGTTCTACACAAAAGGTTAAACTCTGTTCTTATGCATTAAAAGGCAAATTATCATTAACTCCATTTTTGACTCTGTCAATTAGTTCCAAATCTAATTATAAAGAGATTTGTCCGTTTAGACATGTTATTATATTATTTAGAGTTATATTATGTTATTTTAAATATATTTTTAGTTTTACCATTCTTAAGATTCTGAAATCTACAGGATTCAGTTTTCAAAACATATTCTATTATCTTTGGTACGAAAGGAAGGGATTTCTATTAAAAAAGAAAGTTCGCTTTGCTAGGAGTTGGGAATCTAACCCATTATTATTATTGATTTTCAATAACAAATAATACATCGGCAAGCAAAAAATACGTAATTTTGTTATTTATGATTTCCACGTTTGAAAAGTTATTTTATCCTATAAACTTAACTGTTTCACCAACTGTTTTGGTGTATTTAAGAATCATTGTGTACGATACACACAATAAATGAAGTAATGTAAGAAGAAGGATTCAATTCAATAAAAGACGATCGGAAAACATTTTTTGAGATTGTGAAACTAATAAAGAGTGAGGATGCCTTTCAGCCCTTTTGTCGAAAGTTATTCTTTGTTGTAAAGTAAATAATTTCTCAAGAACTTTTTATGGAAATCTATTTAAATAATGTTAATTAAAACCGCTTTGTTAAAATTCAATTTATTAAATCAGCCAAAAGTATATTTTAACCAATAAATAATGTATTTTAATTCAATGATTTTTTGTATTCGTAATATTTTTACAGTTTAATATAACGTATTCCAGTTACATTATGCAATTATTTAGTCTTCCGTTCGCTTTTTACACTATATGATGAAATAAAAACTATGTATTTTGATAGTTTTTTTTTGTACAAATGAAAATAATAGATCATAGTATAGTAAAGTACAGTAGTTTAGTGAATTCATAATTTGTTTTTGTAATTAGGTTTGGTAAAATTTACTCTTATTAACAACCACCTTGTAAGTTTTTAACCATGGTACTCTTTTGGTGTAACCCAAGTTTTATAGAAACATAATATAAGAGCCATGAGTTATTGATTATTATTTTTCACAAAATGGTGGATTGTGTCTAAAAACTAATCCTAAATTTAAAAATGTTTCTGGAAATTTTGACTCAGGTATGTATAACCTATTCTGCAGAGTCCACCAAGTGTTTTTGTGACACCCTGTATACGACAAATATAAGGTTATTTTTATAATTTTAAAATGTGAAGCTTCCGACGATTTTAGGGATGCCAAATTGTTAATTTCATCTCTGCACTGGGTACAACAGATTATGTCAATATTGTTCATCAAGTGATTCTTCGCCCGAACTTAAGCTGATAGTCCTATGGATAGATAATATTTACGCATATTAAGAGTCCTTGAAGACTAGACGTTCTAACTCATAAAACAATTTAAAAATTACGAAGCAAATTTCTAATGTCATATTATTCTAGATTATGAACACAGAGATTATGAGACATTATGATCCCTTTGGTGTTTGAAAAACTATTTTTTGATGATAATTAACTCTTTAGCAGCTGTTTGAAACTATCCAAGATAGCCGCTGGCCTCAAAGGACTCTTAATTAGGCCTATTACCAATTCAATTCCTGTGGGCTAGAATGTTTTAATGAAACTGTTAGTTTTTATCGTTCATTTATTCTAATGACGCCTTTGTGTTGTGGTCTATCAAACTGATAGGTATACAATAGATCTATTAACTCATTATTACAAAATTGTAAATTAAATTATTAAACTATTAAAAGTAAAATCCATCATGATGGGAAATGGAGCTTTATTAACAAAGTTGGGAGAAATTCAATGAGTCGACCCAAACACTTGCCATTTGATGAAACAATTACTGAAAAAACTTTAGCTATTAAAATGCTCATCTCTTTCTTACTTCTCTTTTCCTTCTGGCAAAGATAAATATCTAGATACTTCGGTAGAATTTGTCAATTGATTTCCAAAAATTTCTTAAACATTCTTAAATATTCAAAACTTGTTTTGTTATGTACTTGTATGTACATATATAATTTACTTTAATACATGTCATACTGATGTAGCCTCCTAAATCATATATAGTATACACAACAGGTTTTCTCAATGCATACGGTTTTATTCATTAATACTAAAGTTTGGAGAATAAACATACTAATACATACATGTATTCAAATATACTTAGGCAAATGCACTCCATGACACTCAAAACTACTATTGAACACCACACAGTCCTTTTCAAACTTGTATAGAGACTAGTGAACTACTTAATTAGTTACTTTAAAGTGTTACTATAAAATTAATTTATATATTTTATCATCCTGTGTGAGTTAGAACTGTGCGAATGCAAATCCTATTCAGAGGAAAAATGCCTTTTTAGATTGTCGTTTATTTTGTATGCGTTTTTGTTATTATTTGAAAATGTATAATTTAGCTGACTACATTATATATTTTCCGAACTTCTAAGTTGTTTTTTTGACTACCTCAATGAATGATCTCTTGTGTTGCCAAGGCAACCTTTTCCTTTTTAGGTTTCCTGCCAAGCAGGGACGTTTCCGGCGAAACGGTCGGAAACGGAAGAACGTCTGCAAAGTTTGCCATTGAAACTTCGTTCTAGGTATCTATTGATACCGCAACTGAAGTCAGATTTTGATCCCTTTTTATTTAAAGAAGTACGCAATCTATCTATGTAAAATCCAAATAACGTGATACCACTATATATTGAGTCCTCACAATATGTTACTCAAAATATGTACAATATGTGAGTGTGGACTACAAGTTTTTACATTATGAGCTATAGTGGTTTGTGTGCTAACACATTAAGTAAGTTTTAAACTTTACTGTTAATCCGTAGTTTTGGCGATTAATATTGCTTAAAATTATTAAGATTCCTTCCCTCTTTTTCAAACATAAAAATTTATGTTACCGTCAACTGTTTCACAGAGGTAGGTTTAGTTAAAATCTATATTAGTTTAAGCAAATTAGTACAATTGTGGTTAAGCTACCAGGCATAATAAAACGAGTGACTTTGCAGATCAAAGGGGTGGTTCCTGGGGGGACCTCTCCAAATAAATTAAACATTACTTACTTAAAGTATCTAGTTGAAGAAAGAACCTGAGTGATTTATTTTTAATTACAGACAGTTTATTTGTTCATAATATGTTCTTGTTCTAGTCTTAATTTGTTACTTATCAACGAGAATGACAACGTAGCATAATACCAGTGTACAGTATTTAAATATATTTTAAAAATTACTTTTTGAAGAACTCATATTTTGTTGTAATGTCTAAATAACTATTTATATTGATCAGTCAATAACTAAAGTAAAGCAAACACCAATTATTTGAAAAACCTTTCATGACAAATAAATGCCACAATATGAAAAAATACTCCCGCTGCAGCAACCCTGCAGACTAAGCGAATTTCCATTTACCTTGCTGGATTTGTACAAAAATATTCCCTGAAATTTGTCAGATTTATTTCTTATTTTAATTACATTACATTTTATGAGTACCTAGGTTTGCTGCTACATGTATTGAATGTATTGACTTGTTTTATTTTATTTTTTTTATTGAAACGTTGATAGCTAGTATGAAATAAACAAAATTGCCGAATGTGACTAATATACATCCATAAACATGCAAACTGCAACAGTTTATTTATCCTCCATAAGATAAGAATAACATGAGAATTTTACATTTAAAGTTTTTTTAATTATTTTCGTAACCATAAGGCATACTACATCATTTCAATGTACACAATTATTTCTTTTTTAAGCTATACAAACTGGTCTGCAAAGAAATTGTGAAATCTTATTTTTTTGGAGTAAAAATTGGGAAAACCCTATTTTTACCCCATAAAACTTTCGTTTCCATAGCCCGATCATGCTTGTTCACGAACTTGTTCGAATAAACGTAGGTTAAGGTCGAATAAACGAATACACGTTTCCACCAAATTTCATCAAAATTGGATCATTTTTGCTCGGACACATATGAATTTGAAATGAGGGCGTTTTTGGCCTCTGGGGACCTCAAAACGAAAAAATAAATCTGTCCCGGGTCCAGGTCTTACCATGAGTACTACGGTAATAGCGTATTCCTTATATGGGAAATTTGCTAAAAACAAACGAATCGGAAGCGCACTCCATGAAATATATTTAACGCTCAAGCGGTTAAAAGACCGTTTTCAGCGCAATGCAGCAAAGTAAATCATGCTTTAGAGTGTTGCTCTTACTTCCAGCGTAGTTAGAACGACGCGAATGTTAAAAGAGTAATCGTCACATTCTAGTTTTTAATCTTGGTTTCCTAAAATGCCAATATCAAAAGTATTTAATATAAACAATTTGTTCAATAGCAAATAAACTAATATTTACAGACGTTGTTCATACTTCCTTCGTGCAGTGATTATAATAATGCAAACTCGAAAAGAGAAGTAATGAACGTATTTTTTGTCTTGGTTTCCTAAAATACCAAGTAGCCTTTGCAGCTAGCCGTAATTAAAAGGTGGTTGTTTAGCCGCTGTGGGCTTCGTCAGCAGCGCCAAGTGTCCTCGTGCTGAGTGCAGGCTTCAGCGTCTCATGTCTTTCGTCCGCAACCTTACACTACACGTATAAAATACCATAGCAGCAAACCTGCTGACTCAGACACCGGTTGTAACTGGAACACGATTATTGATTGATATGTGCAGTTCCTACATCAATGATATGAAAAATGAGTTGCTGTATATTATATTGAGTAGCTCTTATGTGCAGTTCCTACTTATATGAAAAATGAGTTGCTGTATATTATATTGAGTAGCTCTTATGTGCAGTTCCTACATCAATTATATGAAAAATGAGTTGCTGTATATTATATTGAGCAGCTCTTATGTGCAGTTCCTACTTATATGAAAAATGAGTTGCTGTATATTATATTGAGTAGCTCTTATGTGCAGTTCCTACTTATATGAAAAATGAGTTGCTGTATATTATATTGAGTAGCTCTTATGTGCAGTTCCTACATCAATTATATGAAAAATGAGTTGCTGTATATCATATTGAGTAGCTCTTATGTGCAGTTCCTACATCAATGATATGAAAAATGAGTTGCTGTATATTATATTGAGCAGCTCTTATGTGCAGTTCCTACTTATATGAAAAATGAGTTGCTGTATATCATATTGAGTAGCTCTTATGTGCAGTTCCTACATCAATGATATGAAAAATGAGTTGCTGTATATTATATTGAGTAGCTCTTATGTGCAGTTCCTACTTATATGAAAAATGAGTTGCTGTATATTATATTGAGTAGCTCTTATGTGCAGTTCCTACATCAATTATATGAAAAATGAGTTGCTGTATATTATATTGAGCAGCTCTTATGTGCAGTTCCTACTTATATGAAAAATGAGTTGCTGTATATCATATTGAGTAGCTCTTATGTGCAGTTCCTACATCAATGATATGAAACATGAGTTGCTGTATATCATATTGAGTAGCTCTTATGTGCAGTTCCTACATCAATGATATGAAACATGAGTTGCTGTATATTATATTGAGTAGCTCTTATGTCGCAGTTCCTACTTATATGAAAAATGAGTTGCTGTATATTATATTGAGTAGCTCTTATGTGCAGTTCCTACTTATATGAAAAATGAGTTGCTGTATATTATATTGAGTAGCTCTTATGTGCAGTTCCTACTTATATGAAAAATGAGTTGCTGTATATTATATTGAGTAGCTCTTATGTGTCGTTCCTACATCAATTATATGAAAAATGAGTTGCTGTATATCATATTGAGTAGCTCTTATGTGCAGTTACTACATCAATTATATGAAACATGAGTTGCTGTATATTATATTGAGTAGCTCTTATGTGCAGTTCCTACATCAATGATATGAAAAATGAGTTGCTGTATAATATATTGAGTAGCCCGTATGTGCAGTTCCTACATCAATTATATGAAACATGAGTTACTGTATATCATATTGAGTAGCTCTTATGTGCAGTTACTACATCAATTATATGAAACATGAGTTGCCGTATATTATATGCTCAAAAAAAGCAAGCTGTATTTATTAGTTTCTAAATATAAAATATATTTGCCTGTTCTTTCAGTTGGTTTTTACTGTCATTATTTAATCGAATTAAATGTAAAGATTGATTTCTATAATAGTACAAATAAAAACTAGTGAACTGGTTATTATATTGTTTATAATATTTTTATTTAAGGGATTACGAATGTTACAAAATAATTATTATTTTGGTATTTTCATGGCAAAAAAATTGCTTTTAAAAAACTGATCTAAAATAAAAACGACTGCGTTACGTATTAATTAAAGTATTCATTTCTCTTAATGCTAATAAATAACATTTAATAGTTTAAACTTATATTTTTATCAAAATTTGTTAAGCACAAATGAACAAAATTGTTTCTTACTAAAAAACACTAAGTTAAAAAAAATAAAAAAATTAAATTACTGTATAAAATTGAAGGAGACATATACAAATTGCATATTCAGGTTGCATGTACATCGATATTCAAACAAGCTATCGCTGTATTCACACAGCTTGAAAATATTTTTTTACTAATATATTTCTATGATATTTCTAACAAGAATTGTACCGTTTTGTCTCAAAGGTATAGAGTTCGTGTTTTATTACCATTGCTTCGGGTGGGACGAAAGCCTAATTTAATATAAAAACAAATTGTTCTCTTCGTTATTTTGACATTGCTTATAAAGAATACTTCAAATAACAAACAGCCTCAAGTTTTCTCTGACATTTTCTCTTTTAAAATACAGTATTCTATGAAGTTGACAACAAGCTGTCTCAATTACGGTGAGATGTTATATGTATTGTCTCTATTACTGATATTGTACATTTCTATTCTTAGACCACATTTACATGCTTCTAACTAAAGCTTGCATGATAGTTAAAAGTATATTACTGCTGTTTAATTTAGTTTTATGTTTTAAATTGATTGTTTTGTTGCATCATAAATATATTTAATCTCACAGACTCTTAGAGATATCTCAAGAAATTACGATTTACTTCTATAGTTAACATTGATGGATACTAACATTTTCATGTAAAAAGGTAGTTATACTGAAGATCCTTGATGTTATACCTCTTCATTGAATATGAATGTAAAGTCTCTTAGATTTACATGGACACATGTATTATATTGTTAACAAGTCATATAGACCTAGATTAAGTTATGTATATGCTTGTAAAAGCCTACATATAATTAGTAACTCAGTAAATTTGGTATATAAAATTTCCCTATGATACAGTTATTTGCATAGTTGACAGACTAAATACATAATGTAGGATAATTTTAGAATGTAGTTATACCGGTTGTGTAAATTTTTTTACTGACAATATGTTCTCTTTTTACCAGGATCGTTTGTTTTATATCTAATAATAAAGCGCAGCCAGTTCCAGCTTGGCAATAGTACAACCAGTGAAACAACCAAAAAAGTAGGCATATGTGTATAAAATGTAGGACATTTTGTACTTACTCGTTCCTCTAACTTAAAACAATTCTGTTTAAGAACTATTCTGACTTGAAAATTGCCAAACCAAAAAGTTTTTCCATCGTTGTTTGCAACTTTACCAGTTTATTTCTCTTTTAGAAAAGTCTATTAAATGAAAACTTTCAATTTGAATATATTGTTCACAAATATCTCGAATTTATACCACATAGTTTCGTAGATTGAAATTAAAAACAAATACATACACAAAAAACAATCTACAAACACCCACGATTCAATTTTTTTAATAGCTATAGATTTTACTTTAATGTTGACTTGTTATACAATGCCACAGGTTGCACCACGATTTTGTCAAAGAATGTTGATAAAAATAACTAGAACTTCAACTGATAAATATTGTGTCAGTCATTAAAACCGTTTAGAATAAATGCGTTTTCCAATGTTTTACGAAACAATCTCCGATTTTTTTTTATTCCTGTTTCTAAATTACTCATCTCTAACGTACAGTTACGCTTCACGTGTACAACATTTCAATCTAAACAAGACACTTTTATATTCATCCTAGCATTAGTGTTACATCAGGGAAAATCGTAAAAACGTTTCAAAGTAAAACCTTCAGAAACCTGTTTTATCTGCAACATAAAACCTACAGGTATTCCCGTCGTACGTGTTTCAAGATACAAATTACGCACGTGAAGTATATTTCTTATTTGTGGATTGTCTTTGCGAATATGCGATATCGGCTTTTATGGCTCCACTTGTAGATGCACACGAACGTCACTTCATATCAGAAATTAATTACTTTTCCACTTATTTGATTTAGAGAGATTTCACTACATATTCATCACTACATTTCACCCCAAAACTGTTATCGTATTAACACGTTCCATTATAATAACATTGTACATTTATAATAACCTGCCTGATTCGATTAAATCTGCAGCTTCCCTTAAGTCATTTAAAAAACAGTTATTTAAGTTTTTATGTAATAAATGCTGTTATAAGGTAATAGTATATTTCGTACCTAGGGCCGAAAATGAGGTTTTGCCGGCTCGAGATACTATTTTAGGTTCGAGACGAAGTCGAGAACTTAAATCGATCGAGAGCTGCAAAACCATTTCTGCCCGTGGTACGAACGCTATTTTTCACCACACTATACCCTATTACCACTATTCACCACTATAATAATGCACACTGATAGTCAACACAACTACAACATTAAGGTTATGTAAAGAAATAATTTGAGTAATCAGCAAAAATAAAAATAAATAGTTGCTAGGCAACGGCGACAATAACACAATTCTATTGCAGTGCTATGGATTTTGATTGTGTATTTAAAATGCATTCATGTATTAAGTAAGTAAGTGGGCAGCTGATTTTGCGGCCCCGGCCTGTAAAAACCTGCTCGGTCCCCAAATTTCGATGACAGCTGGCATGGCCAGCAAAACGTAACTTTCAGCCACCAATTAACGTATGTAATACAGCCAAAAACATCATAGTGTGGTGAAAAAGATTTTTTCCACTGACTGTTGTATAATAGTTTTAAGATATTTGTTTTATCATTATTATTGTATTGACGCTATTTATGTATATTGTGTACTAAATGAATAAAGGACAATTTGATTTGATTTGATTTGATTATAATAGTTACACATTAATTTAAATGTATTGTTTCCCAAGCCCGTACAATTACAGTAGATTGACAATTTATTTCTCATTTGTCGTAAACTTACATTTCCATACAATCTGTTGCCGTTTATACACATCTTATTTCCAAGTTGTTATCGTAATGACCCAAGTTGTCGAAGCTCATTAACTCAGATATGTCAACTTGTGACTCGAGTTTTAAAGCTTTCCAGGCTAATGCTTCGTCACTTAACACAAAACGTATTTTTCATTTTACCAGCGTTAATTTCTTTATGTTTTCAGTAGCGATTAAATGTTTTGTATGATATTTTTTAGCGAAGTATAAAAATATTTTATCATAATTTTACAGTAGTCAATACGGATTTTTGAAAAATCTGTTTGGAAAGGTTTTATATTGATAAGGATCCACAAAATTTACTCCTGGTGGTTTTGGGTGTTAAGATACACAGATATTTTAAGATTCAAATTAAGTAACTGATGGTTTTGGACGAAAAATATGTATTGTATTGGTAAGATGTGCAAGTATGTGTAGGTACTTTGTTACTAAAACCAAGCTTTTCTGTTTAGCCAGGACCATTTTATCGAAATCTCAATTTTAAATAGATTAAGTACTTTCTAAGCAAACGTTAAAACTCATTTTTACATACAGTAAACACCCCATGACTAATTGAATAGACTACAAACTAAGCAAATTTCCATTTGCATGATTTTGTTTACACTAAAAGATTTCGTGAAAGTTTCAGATTGAATTCCTTTTCAAATAAATGAGGTTTAATGAGTTATTATGTTTGCAGCTACAGTGAAGGTAATAAAGTGTGCCTTAGTTATCCTGGAATAAATAACACCTCTTGTTTAAATAAATATGATATTCAATTTTGTGAAGTAAAAAACTAAACAAACTGTGGCGTATGGTAAAACGTATACAGTATTAAACTTAATCCACACATCACAAAAGTGGCTTTTCAATCATTGTCTTCCTATAACTTGCCAGGTTAACTTTTTTTATTGAAAAGCGAAATTGTTTACCCCTTTTATAAAGCGTTGATCATAGTATGGTTAAACATACTTGTTCTGTACTTTGTAATTTTTGCCCTCTCACATTTAACTACTCTGTATTAGTATAATATAAGACACTCTGAGGATATTTATGAAGCAATTGAACCCTTAGTGAAAATATGTTTTTGTTTTTCTATGCCGTAGGCGTTTGTTGACGTTTTTAAGGGGACTGTCCAAACTCTGGTCTTGCTACTATCTAACATAGACCTTTCGTTATGTAATAATTTATTTCTTCTGTATTATTTACTTTTATATTTAACATAGGTTTATATTTAACTATTAGTTTGATTGGTCTATGGATAAGCCTGTAAATTAATATCAATTTAATAGTTGGCCTAAGTATATACTAGTCTGTATTAAAATATTCAACCAATGCTTACATTTATTTCATTTTTGGTCCATTGTTCATGTATTATGGTTTAATTTACAAAA
>NW_026542599.1:52024777-52207405 GCF_028750875.1 Macrosteles quadrilineatus | reverse complement strand
ATATGAGGAATTAGGTTTGGTTGCTACAAAATACTATAGAATTTTAAAAATTTAGACAATCAAAATGGCTTTCACCCTATATTAATTTTAATATTGAAAAACGCAAATGTGCTAAAAATGATTTTGAAAAAGACTTTTACAAATTGTTAAATAATAGTCTCTTTGGTCGAACAATTATGAACCAACGCAAGTTTCGTGATATATATCTCAAGGATGAGTCAACTATTAACAAAATATGTCACTAATCCAAGGTTTGACTGTTATGTCACTAATCCAAGGTTTGACTGTAGCAAAAAGTTCGATAACAATTTACATGCTATACATTTAAATAAATTAGTTGTAAAGTTTAATAAGCCGATATATTTGGGAATGACAATTTTGGATATTAGTAAAGTAATAATGTATGATTTCCACTATAATTATATGTCAAAATTTAAGAACAAAAGATTTCTTATGACTGATACAGATTCTTTAATGTATTCTATAGTTACAGAGGACTTTTACAAGGAAATAGAAAGTGACTTGCACTATTTTGATACCTCTGGATATAGTAAAGACCATTTCTTATACTCTGATAAAAATAAAAAAGTCACAGGCAAGTTCAAAGACGAATTAGATGGTCATATTATGTATGAATATTGTGGTTTAAGACCAAAGTTATATTCTTATATTCCTCTAAAATGGTTATATGAAGAAGACAAGCAAGCTTTAGAGGTGAAGAAAGCTAAAGGAGCTGATGGTGCTACAGTTAAACATCTCCTTAGACATCAACATTATTTGAACTGTATTGCAACTGGGCAAGATTACTATGAGAATGTGACAAGAATTAAATCTACAAATCATCATCTTCAAACCTTAACCATGAACAAGAAAGTACTATCATTTGACGATGACAAGAGGTTTATTCTAGAAGATGGCATCAATACGCTTGCGCTTGGTCACTATAAAATTGATCAAACATAAATCTATATTTGCCATTATTCTTTGACCTTTCTTTGTCAATTACAAAAAAGCCATATTTAGTTTTATCCCAGCATTGGTGGCAGAGATTTCTAAATTGGTTAAATGAAAAGTCATTACCAACATGATTGTTATATACATGTTTTAAATTTAAATCATCTTGTTTAAATAATATTAGGAAATTTACATTATCACGTAAATGTTTGTGTACTTTGCTGTAAGATTGACACAAGTAAAAACAGTTAATATTTTTATGTCGACCCATTGAAAAAAATTGTGTAATATTTTGACTATTTATGTCATCAAATACAACAACTGACTGTGATTTTACATCATTTGGTGTGATTTCACAGTCAGTAAACGTGTGTAATTTCACTTCGTCACACAAACTAAATATTTCAATTATTTTTTTATATTTTTCTTGTTCTAAAGATTTAGATATTAAATATAAGTTTGTAAATTTTAATCCTTCCTTTCTTACAATTAAATTGTAAATTACAACCGTCTTCCCACTTCCACTTGGACCACAAATAACACATCGAATATTGGTAGGAAATAGACCCAACTTCTTTGGTATATTTTCCTTAGTATGTACTATTTTAAATTGTGTTTTTGTTGAATAAAAGACATTTTTTATATAATAAAAATGGTAAAAATAATAAGAAAACATGTAAAAAAGGCAAAGGTTTATTCCTAAAGCCTTACAGGGGTCGAGGGGCTATTGAATACTCTTATAAATAATCTTCCATTTCCACTTCACATACCATCATATCGGTACTGTGGACCTGGAACGAATATACGTCAAAATCTAGCCAAAAATGTACCTCCAAAAAATAAGTTAGACTCTTATTGTAAAGAGCATGACATATTCTACATGAATAATCCTGATACCGCTGCTCGGAACAAAGCAGACATGAGATTAGCAGACTTAGCTTGGACTAGAGTAACGGCAAATGACGCAAATCTTGCTGAAAGAGCTGCAGCTTATGCGGTGACAAATTTGATGAAGGCAAAAGCAAAAATGGAATGGGATTAAAATTTAATAAAAAAAATGGACAACTACCAGCTGTTAGAGGCCGCAAAAGACGTGCCTCACTTCCGGGGGGTGTACCTAAAAAACGAGCTAAAAAATCTAACACCAAAAGTAAAAGAGTGCGGAATAGTTAATTTAGACAGTTCATCTGGCACACATTGGACAGCATATCGTAAAAATAAAGATATTGTAATTTATTTTGACCCATTTGGAATCCAACCTCCAAAAGAAGTAATTAAATATTTTGAGGGACATAAAATATTCTATACAACCGATCAAATACAAGATTTAAATAGTTCTATTTGTGGAATTTTATGTTTATCATTCATAAAAAATTTTTGTTTATAAAAATGGATTCATTTACTATAACATTTTCGGGTACAGAGCCAGAGCTAAAGTCAGTGTTCTTTCCTCCCATAGAATTAAATGATGATTATGTAATTGGATTAGTTGATTTTCAAAGTTATAATTCTATATTAATGTGAAAAAACCTCTAAATACTTTAACATATTACAAAGTAGAGAAAAAAACATTACCAAAGGGAGAGATCTTAGTTGATGATTTAAACCAGTTATTAGATGGTAAACTTAAAGTTATAATACATAAAAATGGAGAAGCATTAATTAATACTAAAGTCAAACTTTTATTCAAAGGGCTTATTCCAAAATTAAATAAACTTAAAGGCAACAAATTAACCATTGGAGAAGGTGATGATGTTTTCTATTATGACCACAAAGCTCCAGTTACATAGAAATTTCTGAAGGAACATATGAGGTGGTTGAGCTTGCAAAGGAAATTCAAAAGCAAATCCCAGACTTTTTCCTTACAGCTAATAATAAAACTATGAAAGCGACATTACTTTCTAGCCACGTGTTTGATTTTACAAAACCATGTTTAGGGTCTGTTTTATTGGGATTTAAAGGTGTTTCTACTCCTGGTGTACAGTTTGAATCTACAAATAAAATAAACATTAATAATGTAAATGTGATTAGAGTAAAATGTAATATTGCAAACGGGTCCTATTTAAATGGAAACAAATCACACACCATACATAGCTTTTATCCAGAAGCTCCTCCTGGCTACAAAATTATTGAAGTTCCAAGAAATATTATATATTTTCCTGTAAATAAGAGAAGTTTAGATGTTGTCAGTATTACATTTGCCGATCAGCATGACAAGGCAATTGACTTTAATGGAGAAGAAACTACAATTACTTGTCATATAAAAAAGATATGAGAATTTATAAGAATTTATCTATAAGTATACAAAATGCTAGGTTCCTACGATCAATAGGACTAAAGTTAAAATTTTCTATTAATAAAAATGGAAGATTTTCTAGATGTTACAGGGAAATCCCAATTCGACGATAGTGTGGTTAAAATTACAAATCACTCCTATGTTCCCCATAACACTTTAGCAATAAATAATTCTGATGAAATTCGAATATGTATTAATAATCAAGATTTGCTAACTCTCCCATGTAGGAGTTATCTGTATATTAAGGGAGAAATTGAAAATCATGATAAAGGTCATTTTATAAATAATGCATTTGCATTCTTATTTGATGAAATTAGATATGAAGTCGCAGGTAAAGAAATAGATATTGTAAGAAACCCAGGAATTTCTAGTCTTATGAAAATATTGAGCTCTTACAATAAAACAACTAAATTGTCAAATGTGGCATTTGATTCTGACACGAATTTAAAAGAGTTCCATAAAAGTGGCAAGTTTAGTACTTGTTTGCCATTAGAACTGTTAATGGGTGTATTTGAGGATTTTAATAAGGTATTAGTAAATGTCAAACAAGAATTGGTGTTGAAAAGATCCAAAAATGATTTGAATTGTATATTAACAACCACTAGTGCTCCAGCCAGTGGTACTGCTGATGCAATTCCCAAAATTATACTTAACTCAATTCAATGGGTGATGCCACATGTAATACCATCAGATGGGGAGAAGTTACAATTACAAAAGATGTTATTGCAAAATAAAAATTTGCAAATTGCATTTAGAAGCTTAGAGTTGCATGAACTTCCATCATATCCCAATACTACAAGACATACATGGTCAGTAAAGACATCTTCAAGTTTGGAGAAGCCTAGGTATATTATATTTGGTTTCCAAACAGCTAGGGATAATAGTGCACGAAAAAGAACTGATGAATTTGATCACTGTAAGTTAAAAAATCTCAAAGTATTTCTAAACTCTGAATATTATCCTTATAGTGATTTAAATCTCGACTTTGAAAATGGAGATGTCTCTAAAGCTTATGAGATGTTTATGAGGTTTAGAGAGACTTACTATAATACTATCCCAGATCCTATGATTAGTAGGGCTGAGTTTATGAAGAAATATCCACTAATTGTAATAGACTGTTCTAGACAGAACGAAACAGTGAAGGAAGGAATTGTTGATATTAAATTAGAGATTGAAACTGCAGAAAATGTACCAGCAAATACATCTGCATATTGTTTAATAATACATGATAAAGTGTTTGAGTACAATCCTTTGTCAAATGAGATAAATAAAATGTAAATAAAAGATGAAAAACATTCAACAAGAATTGGTTGACTCTGCAAATCAAATACGAGAGAAATATAGAGCTTTGAAACGTGGCAAGTTTCTAGAGGCTGAAGAGAGGTTCCAAACATTCCAACCTTTAATAGAGCCATTACAAGAATTAAAAAAAATCGCCAAAACAGAGAGGCCTCGAATGGAGATTCTCCCAATGACTCCATCTAGAATACCAGTGATACCAAGATTGCAACCATTACAGCAATCCACCCCACAGAAATTAGATTTTGGTCTTTTAGCATCAGACTATTTAGGAAATTACCTCAGTAAAAGTAGTATGACAGACACTACATATGGTATTAGACGAGAAGCAAATAAATTTTTTATTGGAAATAAGGAAGTTGACATTGCCAATGATGATGTTACAATTGCAAATAAAACCTACAAGGGGACAAAAGGTTTGTGGCAATTGTTAACTTTAAAAGAACCTGAGGATTATACTCCGGCTGATTTGCAAAATTATAAAGAAATTTTGGAAGCTACAAATGGACATTTAAAGAGTTACAAAGATGGTGCACCAATTTCAAGTAATAGACATACTAAATATCTTAATATAATTAAACCTCTATTTAAATCTGTTGGTGAAGGTTTGAGACAAGTGACTGGTAATAAAATAGACTATATTTATTGGGATGATCCTAATGAGCTTGTAGATAGGTTAAGACTTCTTTGGCTAAGTCGCCAAGCCGGTAACTCAGGAGTGGATAATGAAATAGATTCCATTATTGAGGAATTGAGAGAAAGTGGTATTATTTATTAAATAAAAATATGTTTATAGATAAATTTTATCGTTTATATAATCCATATAATAAGCCTGCAGAACCCAGGGCTAGTAATGAACCTACTTTGAATTTACAAGACGATAGTTGGAATTGTTTAAACCGTAAAATTGGTAATGTTAAAGATGGAGAGTTTGTAGATGATGTATCAACTTTGGGTCAGACATTAACTAGAAAAGGTGATGTCTTCTTACAAGGTAAAACTAAATATGAGTTTTTAGAATCTAAGAATAAAAATTGGAATGCTAAAAAACAGAAAATTACTAATGTGGAAAAGGGTGAAAGTTTAGATGATGTGCCCACTTTACAACAGACTTTAATACGAACAGATGGTAAATTTGTACAAGACAATAATAATTATGAATTTTTAGAATCAGAAAATGGTATTTGGAATGCTAAGAAACGGAAAATTACTAATGTGGAAAAGGGTGAAAGTTTAAATGATGTGCCCACTTTACAACAGACTTTAATACGAAAAAAAGATGGTAAATTTGTACAAGATGATAATAATTATGAATTTTTAGAATCAGAGAATGGTGTTTGGAATGCTAAAAAACAAAAACTTAGCAATTTGATGGAAGGTACAGATAGTAAAGATGCTGTGAATGTTTCACAAGTTCCAAAAATGGAAGTAGGCTATTGGAATTTTAATAATAAAAGGTTAGTACGTGTTAAACCTGCCATTGATGACACTGACTGTGTTACAAAAGAACAGACTATAACTTATAATAAAAAAGAAAAATGTTGGGATGCCAAAAATCAATTCATAAGAAATCTACCAGAGGGGGAACATTCGGATGATATTTGTCTAATGTCACAATCTATGCATTACGATGGATCAAAATTTGTATATGGAGAAAAAAATTTTAATTTGATGGAATATAATCCTGATTTATTAGTTGCTGACCCCAGATCTTTGAGTGGATTTAAGTATATAGATAATAGACCATATATACCAGAAAACTATGTATTTAAAAGAATGGAAGATAATCTATTGATTGGGGCTAATGGTGATGTATTTAGAGTTACAGGAAAGGATGATGTTATAAAAAATGAATGAAATTGCATACGAGCTTCATAAGCCTGCAAGAAAGAATTTCATTAGAAGGTCTTTTAAAGTATTGGGTATAAACGAAACCATACAAATAGATTTAGTTGATATGCAAAACTATGCTAGAGAAAATTCTGGCAATAAATATATTTTAACTTTAATAGATACATTTTCTAAAAAAGCTTATGCTGCTCCACTAAAGAATAAGACAGGGTTAGTGGTTACAGAAGCCATTAAAACCATTCTACCAAAGGGGGTTAAAAACATTCAATCTGACAATGGAAAAGAATTTTTTAATCAATATTTTAGCAAACTAATGAAAAAATTAAATATTAATCACTATCACACATTTTCTACAACTAAGGCTGCAATTGTGGAGAGGTTTCAGAGAACTTTAAAGAATTGGTTATATAGAGAATTTAGTGCTCAGGGGAGTTATAAATGGTTGGATTTACTTCCAAAGTTAATTCGAAAATATAATAATAAAGTGCATAGATCTATAGGAATGAAGCCTAACCAAGTGAATGTTAAGAATAGTAAATATGTGCATGAGAGGTTGACTTCTAAAGTAGTGCAAGTTAAAAAGCCAAGATATAAGGTAGGTGATAGCGTAAGGATTTCCAAGTATAAACATGTTTTTAGTAAAGGTTATACTCCAAATTGGACAGGGGAACTATTTACAATAGCAGAAGTTAAGAATACAAAGCCTGTGACTTATATCTTGAAAGATGAAAATGGCAATATAATCAGGGGAGGCTTCTATACAGAGGAGTTGTTAAAGACCAAGTATAAGGACATGTATTTGGTAGAGAAGGTAATTAGGAGAAAGGGTGATTCGTTGTATGTCAAATGGCTTGGGTTCCCAAGTAGCCAGAACTCATGGATTTCCACTAAGGATGTCCAAGGGAGCACATCATGAGCCGGGAGCATGCCCGAGTTCACGCACAAACCTCACATGATTTTGAAAATATACATGGGAATGGATGTGGATTTGAAATTTTAATGGAGTTTGAACATTTATATAGGCTTGTATTGGACAAGATCTAAATATAGCTGGTCTTTAAAAAAGTGGCCAAAAAATGAGCCATATTCCAGACGTGATTTTTAGTATTAACAAAAGTAGAAAATTTATATAGGGGTGTATAGGTCGAGAGCTGGGTCTTTAAAAAAGTGGCCAAAAAAATGAGCCACTCATTTTTCTCATTTTTCCCCTATAAAAAGTGCCCTAAAAGTGCCTCTAAAACGCCGAAAGTGGGGTCATATTCTGGTATTATATCTACTATAGTCCTATGGATAGATAATATTTACGCATATTATGAGTCCTGGAAGCCAAGACGTTCTAACTCGTAAAACAATTAAAAAACTACGAAATTTCTAATGTCATAGTATACTAGATTATGATCACAGAGATGACATTATGATACCTTTGGTGTTTGAAAAACTACTTTTTGATTATAATTAACTCTTTAGCAGCTGTTTGAAACTATCCAAGATAGCCGCTGGCCTCAAAGGACTCTTAATGAGGCCTATTACCAATTCAATTCCTGTGAGCTAGAATGTTTTAATGAAACTGATAGTTTTTATCGTTCATTTATTCTCATGACGCCTTTGTGTTGTGGTCTATCAAACTAATAGGTATACAATTATATTAACTCATTATTAAAAAGTTGTTAAATTAAATTATTAAACTATTAAAAGTGAAACTCATCACGATGGGAAATGGAGCTTTATTAAGAAAGTTGGGAGTTTTATTCAATGATCCGACCCAAACACTTGCCATTTGATGAAACAATTACTGAAAAAACTTTAGCTATTAAAATGCTCATCTCCTTCTTGCTTCTCTTTTCTTTCTGGCTAAAATAAATATCTAGATCAGTCATGGTTAGATCTCAGTAGAATATTTTGTCAATTGATTTCTAAGATTTCTTAAATATTCAAAACTTGTTTTGTTATGAACTTGTATGTACATATATAATTTACTTTAATACATGTCATACTGATGTAGCCTCCTAAATCACATATAGTATACACAACAGGTTTTCTCAATGCATACGACTTTATTCGTTAATACTAAAGTTTGGAGAATAAACATACAAATACATACATGTATACAAATATACTTAGGCAAATGCACTCCATGACACTCAAAACTACTATTGAACACCACACAGTCCTTTTCAAACTTTTATAGATCGACTAGTGAACTACTTAATTAGTTACTTAAAAGTGTTACTATAAAATTAATTTATACATTTTATCTTCCTGTGTGAGTTAGAACTGTGCGAATGCAAATCATATTCAGAGGAAAATTTTCTTTTTTGATTGTCGTTTACTTTGTATGCGTTTTTGTTTATTATTTGAAAATGTATAATTTAGCTGACTACATTATATATTTTCCGAACTTTTAAGTTGTTTTTTGACTACTTCAATGAATGATCTCTTGTGTTGCCAAGGCAGCATTTTCCTTTTTAGGTTTCCTGCCAAGCAGGGACGTTTCCGGCGAAACGGTCGGAAACGGAAGAACGTCTGCAAAGTTTGCCATTGAAACTTCGTTTTAGGTATCTATTGATACCACCTCTGAAGTCAGATTCTGATCCATTTTTATTTAAAGAAGTATATAATCGTTCTACTATAAAATCCAAGTAACGTGATAACACTATATACTGAGTCCTCGCAATATGTTACTCAAAATATGTACAATATGTGACGTGTGGACTACAAATTTTTACATTATGAGCTATAGTGGTTTGTGTGCTAACACATTAAGTAAGTTTTAAACTTTACTGTTAATCTGTAGTTTTGGTGATTAATAGTGCTGGAAATTATTAATATTCCTTCCCCCTTTTCAAACATGAAAATCTATGTTGCCGTCAACAGTTTCACAGAGGTAATTTAGTTGAAATCTATATTAGTTCAAGCAAATGAGTACAATTGTGGTTAAGCTACCAGGCATAATAAAACGAGCGACTTTGCAGATCAAAGGGGTAGTTCCTGTGGGGACCTCTCCAAGTAAATTAAACATTACTTACTCAAAGTATCTGGTTGAAGAAAGAATCTGAGTGATTTATTCTTAATTACAGACTGTTTCTTTGTTCAAAATATGTTCTTGTTCTAATCTTAATTTATTACTTATCGACGAGAATGACAGCGTAGTATAATACCAGTGTATTTTAATTTTTTTTTAAATTACTTTTTGAAGAACTCATATTTTGTTGTAATGTCTAAATAACTATTTATATTGATCAGTCAATAACTAAAGTAAAGCAAACACCAATTACTTGAAAAACCTTTGATGACAATTAAATGCCACAATATGAAAAAATACACCCGCTGCAGTAACCATGCAGACTAAGCGAATTTCCATTTACCTGACTGGATTTGTACAAAAATATTCCCTGAAATTTGTCAGATTTATTTCTTATTTTAAAAACGTTAAATTTCATGAGTTCCTAGGTTTGCTGAGTACCTATGTATTGAAGGAATAGATTTATTTTTTTATTGAAATGTTGATACCTTAGTATGAAATAAACAAATTTGCCAAATTTGATTAAAAAATATATCCATAAACTTGCAAACTACAACACTTTATTTTTATTATCCATAAGAATAACATGGAATTTTTAAAAACGAATACACGTTTCAACCAAATTTCATCAAAATTGGATCATTATTGCTCGGACACATATGAATTTGAAAGGAGGGCGTTTTTGGCCTCTGGGGACCTCAAAACGAAAAATAAATCTCTCCAGGGTCCAGGTCTTACCATGAGTGCTACGGTATTAGCGTATTCCTTATATGGGAAATTCGCTAAAAACAAACGAAATCGGAAACCATGAAATATATTTAACACCGTTTTCAGCGCAATGCAGCAAAGTAAATCATGCTTTAGAGTGTTGCTTTTACTTCCAATGTAGTTAGAACGACGCGAATGTTAAAAGAGTAATCAGTCTAGTTTGTAATCTTGGTTTCCCTTAAATGCCAATATCAAAAGTTTGTAATATAAACAAGCTATTCAAGGGCAAAGAAATTAATATTTACATACGTTGTTCATAAAGATTATGAACAGTGATTATAATAATGCAAACTCGAAAAGAGAAGTCATTAACGTATTTTTTTGTCTTGGTTTCCTAAAATACCAAGTAGCCTTTACAGCTAGCAGTAATTAAAAGGTGGTTGTTTAGCCGCTGTGGGCTTCGTCAGCAGCGCCAAGTGTCCTCGTGCTGAGTGCAGGCTTCACCGTCTCATGTCTTTCGTCCGCAACCTTACACTACACGTATAAAATACCATAGCAGCAAACCTGCTGACTCAGACACCGGTTGTAACTGGAACACGATTATTGATTGATATGGGCAGTTCCTACATCAATGATATGAAAAATGAGTTGCTGTATAATATATTGAGTAGCTCTTATGTGGAATTCATACATCAATTATATGAAAAATAATTTATAAATAAAATACTTTTTTAAACAAAACGTTTTTAAACGCCCTAAAAAGTAGAAAATAATTTACAAATAATTTATAAATATGTTGAGAGAGTATAAATACTTGTACGATTTAAAACGAAAAACGTTGGGTGCATGCAATTAATTGATAATAATACATTAGTTCAGTAGGTGAAGGTAAACTATCTATTGCATGCACCCCACGTTTTTCGTTTTAAATCGTACAAGTATTTATACTCTCTCAACATATTTATAAATTATTTGTAAATTATTTTCTACTTTTTAGGGCGTTTAAAAACGTTTTGTTTAAAAAAGTTTTTTATTTATAAATTATTTTCTATTTTTTAGTTTTTTAATGCGTGAGGATGTTAAATCTATTTCAAGCATCTATATCAGATTAAGACAAAGGCATGTGGGAAATCTAAGGTTTATTTGAGTTTCTTTTCATATAATTATGTATTAGATTGAATGTATGTCCTACCTACTAACTATAAATATATAAATCTATTTAATTTATTGTTTACTTTACAGAACATAAAATAAATAACAATTTACATTATTAACAAACATCTTTATATCTGCAATCAGATTGTTTATCTATATTTTGAAATGTTTCTATAAAGAATCTCTTGGGAGCATAACCTGTACCTCTTAACCTCTGCTCTTTGAACTGTCAAATTTAAGTATTTACAGCTGACTTAAATTAATTGATATATTTATTTACATTCTTTCAAAATGTAAACATGAAAAATTTGGAAGCCCGTGGGGCGTAGCCCAAGGGAAATATAAAAATTAAATGATATATTATTGCATTGTCATGCATTTGTGAGCTATGTTTCAAATTTCAAGTCTCTAGCTTATCGGGAACATCGTCTAAAATTGATATCAAAATTTGTAGGAAAGCGAGCTAATAAAAACAAGCCCATGGGGCGTAGCCCGAAAGGAAATATTAAAATTAAATGATATAATATTGCAATGTCATCCATTTGTGAGCTATGTTTCAAATTTCAAGTCTCTAGCTCATCGGGAAGTATCAAAATTTGCAAGAAATCGATTTAATAAAAACAAGCCCATGGGGCGTAGCCCAAGATAAATATGAAAATAAAATTGTATAATATTGCATTGTTTTCCATTTGTGAGATATGTTTCAATTTTCAAGTCCCTAGCTCATCGGGAAGTTAGTCTAAAATTTGTAGCGGACAAGAAAGTGACCTAATAAAAACGTTTTAATGAGTTGCTGTATATTATATTGAGTAGCTCTTATGTGCAGTTACTACATCAATTATATGAAACATGAGTTGCCGTATATTATATTGAGCAGCTCTTATGTGCAGTTCCTACATCAATTATATGAAAAATGAGTTGCTGTATATTATATTGAGTAACTCTTATGTGCAGTTCCTACTTATATGAAACATGAGTTGCTGTATATTTATATTGAGTAGATTTTATGTGCAGTTCCTACATCAACGATATGAAAAATGAGTTGCTGTATATTATATTTAGTAGCTCTTATGTGCAGTTCCTACATTAATTATATAAAAGACGAGTGCTGTATAATTTGTTAAGTGGCTGATATGTGCAGTTGCTATATCATATAATATATTTAAAATGAGTTGCCATATATTGTATTAAGTATCTCTTATGTGCAGTTTCTACATCAATTTTATGAAACATGAGTTGCTATTTAGTATATTGAGTAGTTCTTGTGTGCATTTCCTACTTATATGAAACATGAGTTGCTGTATATTATATTGAGCAGCTCTTATGTGCAGTTCCTACATCAATTGTATGACAAATTAGTTGCTGTAAATTATATTATTGAGTAGTTTTTTTTTTTTTTTTTTTTTTTTTATTGAAGACTGCAGGGAAGTTGGATAATTTTTCAAAGTGATTACGAAGACGTCAATAAAGAAGGAGAAAAAAGCAGCTGTATTTATTAGTTTCTAAATATAAAATATATTTGCCTGCTATTTCAGTTGGTTTTTACTGTCATTATTTAATCGAATTAAATGTAAAGATTGATTTCTATAATAGTACAAATAAAAACTAGTGAACTGGTTATTATATTGTTTATAATATTTTTTATTATTTTGGTATTTTCATGGCTAAAATACGAAATAGCTTTTAAAAAACTGATCTAAAACAAAACGACTGTATCACGTATTAATCAAAGTATTCATTTCTCTTAATGCTAAATTATAGCATTTAATAGTTCAAACTTAAAATGTTTCTTACTGAAAAACGCCATGTAAAAAAACACTTAATCACTGTATAAAATTGTACCAGACATATAAAAATTGCATATTCAGGTCGCATGTACATCGATAAAATTCAAACAAGCTATCGCTGTATTCACACGGCTGGAAAATAATTTTGTTACTATTAAAATATATTTATATGATATTTCTAACAAGAATTGTTCCGTTTTGTCTCAAAGGTATAGAGTTCGTGTTTTATTACCATTGCTTCGGGTGGGACGAAAGCCTAATTTAATATAAAAACAAATTGTTCCCTTCGTTATTTTGACATTGCTTATAAAGAACACTTCAAATAACAAACAGCCTCAAGTTTTCTCTGTCATTTTCTCTTTTAAAATACAGTATTCTATGAAGTTGACAACAAGCTGTTTTAATTAAGGTGAGATTTTATGTATTGTCTCTATTACTGATATTGTACAGTTCTATTCTTAGACCACATTTACATGCTTCTAACTAAAGCTTGCAAGATAGTTAAAAGTATATTACGGCTGTTTAATTTAGTTTAATTTTTTAAATTGATTGTTTTGTTGCATCATAAACATATTTACTCTCACATACTCTTAGAGATCTCTCAAGAAATTACTATTTACTTATATAGTTAACATTGATGGATACTAGCATTTTCATGTAAAAAGGTAGTTATACTGAAGATCCTTGATATTATACCTCTTCATTGAATATGAATGTAAAGTCTATTAGATTTACATGGACACATGTATTATATTGTTTACTAGTCATATAGACCTAGATTAAGTTAAGTCTATGCTTGTAAAAGCCTATATATAATTAGTAACTCAGTAAATTTGGTATATAAACTTTCCCTATGATACAGTCATTTGCATAGTTGGCAGACGATGTAAATGATGGTGTAGTTGGTTACCTAATGTAGGATAATTGTATAATTGTGTATAATTGAGTTGTATAGTTGAGTAATTGTATAATTGAGTAATTGTATAATTGTACCGGTTGTGTAGATTTTTTTACTGACAATATGTTCTCTTTTTACCAGGATCGTTTGTTTTGTATCTAATAATAAAGTGCAGCTACAGCTTGGCAATAGTACAACCAGTGAAACAACCAAATAAGTAGGCATATGTGTATAAAATGTATGACATTTTGTACTTTCTCGTTCCTCTAACTTAAAACAGTTCTGTTTAAGAACTATTCTGACTTGAAAATTGCCAAACCAAAAAGTTCTTCAATCGTTGTTTGCAACTTAACCAGTTTATTTCTTAGAAAAGTCTTTATTAAATTAAAACTTTCAATTTGATTATATTTTTCACCAATATCTCGAATTTATACCACATCGTTTCGTTCAACTATTTATAATTTTATAAATCGTTAAACAGATTGTAGTTTTAAAGTTATACAAACACCCACAATTCACTTTGTTTTAAATAGCTATACATTTAACATTAATGATGACTTTTTTTATATCATGCCACTTGTCGCACTAGGATTTTATCGAAGCCTCTAAGAATGTTGGTTAATATCTGATTATCTGAATATCTGATTAATATCAACTGATAAATATTGTGTCAGTCATTAAAACCGTTTAGAATAAATGCGTTTTTTAATATTTTACGAAACAATCTCAGATTTTTGTTATTCCTGTTTATAAATTACTCATCTCTAACGTACAGTTACGCTTCACGTGTACAACCTTTCAATCAAAACAAGACACTTTTATATTCAACCTAGCATTAGTGTTACATCAGGGAAAATCGTAAAAACGTTTCAAAGTAAAACCTTCAGAAACCTGTTTTATCCTCAACATAAAACCTACAGGTATTCCCGTCGTACGTGCCTCAAGATACAAATTACGCATGTGAAGTATATTTCTTATTTGTGGATTGTCTTTGCGAATATGCAATATCGGCTTTTATGGCTCCACTTGTAGATGCACACAAAGGTCACTTCAGATTATAAATTAATTATTTTTCCACTTATTTCATTTAGAAAGATTTCAATACATATTCATCACTACATTTCACCCCAAAACTGTTATCGTATTAACACGTTCCATTATAACATTGTACATTTACAATAACCTGCCTGAATCGATTAAATCTGTAGCTTCCCTTAAGTCGTTTAAAAAACAGTTATTTAAGTTTTTATGTAATAAATGCTGTTATAAGGTAAAAGATTTTTTCCACTGACTCTTGTACATTAGTTTTTAAGATATTTGTTATCACGATTATTGTATTGACGCTATTTATGTATATTGTGTACTAAATGAAAAAGGATAATTTGATTTGATTATAATAGTTACACATTAGTTTAAATGCATTGTTTGCCAAGCCCGTACAATTACAGTAGATTGACAATTTATTTCTCATTTGTTATCGTAAACTTACATTTCCATACAATCTGTTGCCGTTTATACACATCTTATTTCCAAGTTGTTATCGTAATGACCCAAGTTGTAGGAAGCTCATTAACTCAGATATGCCAACTTGTGACTCGAGTTTTAAAGCTTTCCAGGCTAATGCTTCGTCACTTAACACAAAACGTATTTTTCATTTTACCAGCGTTAATTTCTTTATGTTTTCAGTAGCGATTAAATGTTTTGTATGATATTTTTTAGCCAAATATAAAAATATTTTAAGATAATTTTACAGTAGTCAATACGGATTTTTGTAAAATCTTTTTAAAAAGGTTTTATATCGATTAGGATCCACAATATCTTTAGCCAGGACCATTTGATCGAAATCTCAATTTTAAATAATTTAAGTAGTTTCTAAGCAAACGTTAAAACTCATTTTTACATACAGTAAATACCCCATGACTAAGTGAACAGGGTACAGACTAAGCAAATTTCCATTTGCATGATTTTGTTTACACTAAAATATTTCGTGAAAGTTTCAGATTGAATTCCTTTTTAAATAAATGAGGTTTAATGAGTTATTAGGTTTGCAGCTACAGTTAAGGTAATAAAGTGTGCCTTAGTTATCCTGGAATAAATAACACCTCGTGTTTAAATGAATATGATATTCAATTTTGTGAAGTAAAAAACTAAACAAACTGTGGCGTACGGTAAAACATATACAGTATTAAACTTAAACCACACATGACAAAAGTGACTTTTCGATCATTGTCTTCCTATGCCAGGTTAACTTTTTCTCAAGCGTAATCGTTTACCCTATTTATAAAGCATTAATCATAGTATGGTTAAACATACTTGTTCTGTACTTCGTAATTTTTGCCCTCTCACTTTTAACTACTATGTAATAGTATAATATAATACACTGAGGATATTTATGAAGCAATTGAACCCTTCGTGACGAAATGTTTTTGTTTTTTTATGCCGTAGGCGTTTGTTAACGTTTTTAAGGGGACTATCAAAACTCTGGTTTTGCTACTATCTAAAATGTCGACCTTTTGATAGACACTATTAGTTGATGCCCAGAATACCAAATGGTATCTGGGTCCAGTAAAGATCCCGCTTATAATCTAACCAAAGACCTTCAGATTTGAAAGTTAGCACTCAGCTATCCAGACAAATAATATAATAAGTAATTTATTCTGTATTATACACGTTTATATTCAACATGGGTTTATATTTAACTATTGGTTTGATTGGTCTCTGGACAAGCCTGTATATTAATATCATTTTTTTAGTAAGTATACAAGTATAGTACTTGTATAAGTTGTACAAGTAGTAGTACTTGTATAAGTTGTACAAGTATAGTAAGTATACAAGTATAGTAAGTATACAAGTTTTCATTAAGACAAAGGCATAAATATATTTCATTTTTGGTTCATTGTTCATGTATTATGGTTTTATTTACAAAATGTGTCTAAACTTGTTTAGTTCCAATAAAACTCATGACTCATCGTTATCCGATTGGTGTCTGGGGCTTTACAGTCGTACCAACCTAATTAAGTCCCGTCCAATAAACTATAGGTTAACATAACCATTGCCAACCTACATCTACGAATTCCTAATTGTTGAGTTTAGATAAAAATTTAGCTTCCCTGTGTAATAAAGAATTATTTATAACATTATAGTTGTTAAACATAGTTTTAAATTTTAGTTGTAGCAAATGAAAACAACATTTGTGCTCGATATTTTATTTCCATACAATTAAAATATGATCGACGTTTAATGATTTCAAGATCCCTCAACTCCAAACATCTGCAGTTGATGTGTTTGTGTAATGGCTTGGATACCGCTGGCATCATTAACATGAACTGTTTTTTTAGTTTGATCTCATTGTTATGAATAATCTTCTATTCCTTAAGTTTGAGTGATTTATGAAGTTTTAACAGTCTAACTATTCAACTTTAATCACACTGTACAACCTAACTTAGAAAGGTTTTCACTTGAAAAATATCAATTTCACATGTTCTCTCCGTCTCAAAATATAAGAGAAATGCAATTTGACAGTAAACTGTCCATGTGTCGGATTTATTCAGATTAAACCCTGATTTCTACGGTAATTGACACAGCTGGTCCATATGATAAGTTTAATCAGAAGTTTGTCGGGTTGATTGAGAAATCAGCTGTTTGTGGTTTAGGACCCAAATCCCTTGATCATTGTACTTTTCATAAATCGTCCTAGCTATCACAGGTGATCTACGTTTGGAGCATGGCTAGTCACTCATTCCATCTTCTATTCATATTTGGTTCGAAATACGCCAAAATTGTAGGCCTATTACCATTTCAAAATGTTGATACCTATTTTGTTGTAACGTACTCGTAACGAAAAACACAAACATCCGCAAACCTATTGATATAGCGGCTGTTGCACCACTGTAGACAGATTTATGCTGAAAATGAAGGTCAAACATGCATAGCATAAATAATAGCACTAAAAACTATTACAGGAAACACAGCAACATTAGTAGATGCCCTGTTGAGTGTAAGGTAGGATTTGTGGCATCTAGTAGGATTACCATTGCTGTGCTAAAGGTAATTATCCTTAAAGCCAACAAAACCATTTAGATTTGTTTACTCATAATCGCATTAAAGGATCTACTCCGTACATGCTTTTAGATTTCCTTACTAGATGTTTATCTAGTTGCTGTAGCGTACCAGTAATTTTATTTAGGCGTAGTTTGAATCTCTGAAGCATATAAAAAGAGGTTATATATACTTATATTCGTATTTATAATATTGACAGCTTTCTTTATTGCAAGTGACAAAATCACATTGAATTTAAACAGCGGAAGTTTACTTTATCCGTTTGTAATATTTAAAGTCTTGTTTGTATTTATGGCGGCAACGTTTAGAGCCTTGGTGTCGATACAATATTTATCTTTTTCATAACATACAAATCATCAGAAATATAGCAACCAACAAACGACAAAATACATATAGCGTGTATTCTCCCGTTAAGATATAACTGGTTTACCCATTTAGACCAATAGTCTTTTAATCATTCTTTATTGTGTTAGTTCCCGGCATTGCAACAGTTGTACCAACGTAATTCAATCTAAACCGATACACAATAGATTGGCAGCCCTGGTCATCACCCCCTGCTGGTATTTGACATGAAAACTACAAGGTTTATTTCACCGACTTGTTGTATTACCTTTGGACTTTTGCATCACTTCCGGTGTTTTAATTATTCTTTTCAAACTCACTTAGGTAACTCTTTTATTATTGGATACATCATTGTTCTCTCAGGGGCATGATACGGAATTTATACAAGTTATTTTCACTGTTTGTAGATATTTGACAGAAGCATGGTTATTATAGTTAGTCAGTGCACACCGGGTTAAAATTTCTTCAATCACCAGTTTATTACTTTCTCCCCTTAACTAGTATATGGAGAAAGTATTGTTTTCTTAAAAATTTTCGAGTTTGAGTTTTGAGTGGATATCCGTTTTAGGTCCTCCTTGGCCAAAAAAAGTGGTTTTCGAAGTGATGGATGTGTGTGTCTGTATGTGTGGATGTGTACGGAGCTACAGATGGCCCGAACGATTTTGATACACTTTTAGTATGTTACAGCCCTTTTAATTCTTAACAAAATGGTATGACTTTCATTGCTGAAAAGATTTTGGTTCAAAAGTTATTGCATCTTTTGTTATTTTACCTTTAAAATATCATAGTTACTCCCACCGCTTACCCATGATAAAGGTTTTTAACAAGCTAATAGAAGGAAGTATGTGTCAGATTCCTGATACCTTTTATTTGCAATATGTTATAGCACTGTGGTTCGATGGTTCCAAACGCATCTTAATTTGTATATCTATCTACCTGAAACCCCAAAAGGAAATGTCTCTTGCTTTTGATTAATAAAAAGAAACCATTGTGGTTATTAGTATTATCGAAATTTAAATCATGTACCTGAGGAGATGTTAATAAAAATCTTATTTTGTCTATATTTTACTTTTTCTATTGCAAATAACGTTGGGGATGTGCTAATCTCAGAATATCCTATTCCAGAACTATTGGACCATGTATGTGACTTTTCTATTATGTAAGAATATAATTGGAGTTAATAATACAAAAACCTATTAGATACTACAGTAGCTTAAATAACACTTAATGTATTTTCAGTTAAGTATGTGAGTAAAGTATGGAGTAAAAAATAGATGGAGACTTCATTTATGAGCTGGAGTCAATTTATTCTATTTAAAACAACAAAAACAGCAGGTACCCACTTTAATCTGGTGTTATAGTATTACAATACTTCTTAAATATAAGTTTCTGCTGGAATACTTCTTATGTACTTATTAACTTAAGTGACTAACATAAACGTTAGAGGAAACGTAACTTGGTCGTTTCCGTAATTTCACGTTCCATGTCGTTTTGAAACACTCGGTGAATTCCCCAAACCATTCGTAATGTGAATTCTTTGAATTTCCCTAGGGGTGAGAATACATAAAGCATCTCTACCAAAGTAAATGAACGTTACAAAAACCACTCTTTGATATTATTTCAAACTATATTTTTTATTCGGTTCCACAGTTACCTAAAGACATTATCAAGTTAGTCAATATGAGTGGAAAACTTTGTTAGGTTTATACAATTTTTGTAATAGGAAGAAGTACAGGAAAATCATGCGAACTCTTTTAAACTTGAATGAATCATAAACATCTAACTAAAAATCATATTCCTATCATTTTAAGTCAATGGTCGTTTATACTACATACAAATTAAAATTAAGCTTAACTTTATTTATAATAGGTACAGAAATAGCTTGGTAAAAACCTTCTTTTAAAATGTTCTACATGTTACGGGTGTATTAATCTATAACTTTTAGGACCCCCATGGATTAGGAATGAGAACTTTCCTAAAATTATGGCAAAACGCCAAACTTAAATTATACCAATAAAACATACAAGACGGTTGTTTTTCAAATTATGACATAATTTGCAAATATCATTACAGTTTTTGCCCTAACCTGATATTTAAATAGAACAAACACTAGTTAATTTATCTAACCATATCAGTTATTAGTGTATCTATTCATTCCTGTTATTTTACTTACGAATTTGTATTATGTTTCTCCCCATTGTGTTGGTGTTTATAAACCGTTAGTCTATTTTGGTCCACGAATTAAGTTGAAATTGAAATCCGTCCTAATTTCGTCAATAAATCCGAATTTGGCGAGGATTTTATCTAATCCTAAAAACGAATTCAGACTCCTCAGTGACTGTAAAAAGAAAGTTTTGCCACGATCCTGGAGCAATCTTCTCCCTGGCGAACCGCCATATTATGAGGCCCAACATTCTGTGGAATCTTTTAAAGAAGACTTTTATCGTATGATGTAATCATGAAATACATTAAAAAAGTAAAGCAATTTTTAACTTTTACCGACTTAAACAAGTTTATTTTATTTGTGGAATGCTTGTAAGAACCCAAATTTTTAAGCATGCATTTAAACACGTCTAAAAAGGTTGACTTTTTTACAATTACTAAAATGTTTAGCAATTTTTTTTACGTTGTAGGATCTTTTAAAGAATACAACTTTTTACAATGTATTAGAATTTCCCATACATTAGCGAATTTCCCCTTTAGGGAATAAGCTATTACCGTAGTACTCATGGTAAGACCTGGACGTGGGCCCGATTTTTTTCGTTTTGAGGTCCCCAGAGGCCAACAACGCCATCCGTTCAAATTCATATACAATATATATATATATATGTGTGTGTGTCTATCAGAACGATAACTCGAGCAAAAAATGATCCAATTTTGATTAAATTTGGTACAAACGTGTAAGCCTAAGTTTATTCGAACGAGTTCGCGATCGGTTTACGGGGATTTTTATGGGGTAAAAATAGGTTTTTCCCATTTTTTACCCAAAAACATAAAATTTAACAATTTCTTTTCAAACCATTTTTTAGAACTTAAAAAACAAACAATTTAGTATATTGAAGCGTTATTATGCGCCCAATGGTTACGGAGAAAATTCCAAAAAATTTTAAATTTAAAATTCCCATGTTATTCTTATGGAGAATAAGTAAATTGTTGTAGTTTGCTTGTTTATGAATATGTTTTGATCAAATTTGGAAAATGTTTTTATTTCTTACTAACTATTAACATTTATAAAAAAAAACTGTTTTACCCTCCCTGATGCAACAAACCTAGTACTTGTTAAACTAATTTTATTTAAATCGGGAATAAATGTTATATTTTTAAGTAGACATTTCAGTTGCTGCGGCGGGGGTATTAACTATTACTGGCCATTCATAAACATTGTTCAAAATAACACAATAACACAATAAACTATATACTTCGCTGTATGCTGTATAAAGCTACAGATCGTTATTGCTCAGTGCGAGTTTTATTTTACATGTTTCAAAAGCACCCACTGTAAACGTTATTGTTTGCCAAAACAGATCGTGTATAGCGATATCCCGCGGCCGTTAATTCCGCGTTATTCGGCCAATTAATTCCTCACAAGGGCGGAAAGTGAGTTTTTCACCCATAAATATTCTCGTTTTAACTTTGTAAACGAAGGAACTCCATTTATTAGTTGCAGACGGAAAATGTTTATTATTCTCTTTAAAATTCCCAGCCTTTCGCCTTAGGTAAATTTAACTTTTGTAACAAAAAGTTATGAAAGTTTCATAGATATTTAAATCGAGTAAATTATGAATCTGAGATTTTAAACAAACATGATGTATTTATTGTAATATAGTTCTTGATAACACTTTCGTAATTTATATAATTTTATAATTTGACTAGAAAACAGTATAGCTCTTTTCTGAACTGCGGTATGTACAACAGAAAAAAGGTTCAAGACAATACATACATAATAAATGTAATCCCTTACAAACTTAAGTGGATTTAGTTGTTATGTCCCATCTTCACATCCTAGATGCTAAACAGCTGGGCTCTAGGCCAGAACCATTGTACACATCACCTCATGATAGACCTAGAGGTTCGCGACATTACACTAAGATCAAATCTATTGGTGATTGGCGGGATTTGAACACGAGGCCTTAGAGAACGAAGTCCCGCGCTCTACAGCTTGACCAACTCGTTCCTAACATGGTAAATAATTGTTAAAACTCACCCTTTATATCTTCTTGATTCCTGTTTTAGTTGCTTAGACTCGTTACAATAACTATTAAGTTAATTATATGTTTTATCATACGATACCACCTACACACCTTTTTGCATGTTTGTAGGCCTACGGGTAATACAATAAATTAATTTAAACACTACCAGCAGTATTTTCAAATTTTCGGTGCTAGTACGATGGTCATGAAATGAAGAGAACTACTCAAGTTCATTAGTTAATTCTTAATAACCTTATATATTTATAACTTTGTGTCTAAACTGTAAAAAAGTGAGTTCTGTCATAAAATTGTTTGTGTTGAAACAAACAAAACTGTTAAACCCTGTAGTTCTGGGTAAACAGGCTGAACGCATTAAGAAGTTTTTATTTTTACAAGCGGACTCGTCTGGGGGGAAAGTGGTTAACTTACAAAATTAAGTGACATAAGCAAGTTTAAGTTTTCAAATTGCTTTTGCAATTTTTGTGTGTTTTTTTTCTTTTTTTACTGCAAAAGATGAACACAGTTATTGCGTTACAAGAGTACAAGACGATGTTTTATTTACATTGTTGAAAATACAACATATGATATTACGATAAAATAAATAAATAGGTTTACAGCACATGTTGCTGGGAAAAGAGCTGGTAGTAAAACAAAGAGCAAAGAACATTTAAAATAGAATATTGAAGTTTACTGAGCATCTACTTATTAAGTGTTTGGATTAGGCGGTATAGCACATCATACCGTTGCGAAGCACGGGTACAGCAGCTACTATATTTATAAAACAAAACAGATAGGTTTGTCAGGTGACTAATCTCACAATAGCCCATCACTAAACCCCATACTACTGTGTACCGTACATTAGTACTTTTTGTGGTGGAATACAGCAAAAAGTGGTTGAAAAAATAATGAACCAATTAGTGTATTTTGTGAAACCTCTCATACACGACAAATGTCCACTTCTGTTTAAACAAACAAGTATTTTACAACATGACGCTTCCACATTCATTTGCACTTTCGTTTTGTTTGTCCCACCACATCAGCAGCTCTATTCAAACCTTTACATCAGGCGCTAAACAACAAAACATCTCGGTTCACACAGTTAAAAACAATTTGAAAGGTTTTAATTCTAATTAGTTTGTAGTTTTATAAATAAGCTCATAGTAAACTGAATCGCAATAGTGTAAAGATACACAGACGTTAAAAACATTTATTTATTTTATGATTTATGTATACTAATTATGCAGGTCATTAGGGTGAGGTTATTTTTTAGCATTTTGCCATTGCAGCATCATTCAACATTATGCACTTTGGTTCGGGACTAACATAGAATTATGTAAATCATTAACCTGGATAACTGTATTATGTTTTAATGACAAATTTCCATTTGAGGAGGCGTCCAAACGCCACCAAAAGGTTGAAGGCACTTTGTTCATCAAGTAAACATTTAAGTCAGGACTACGTAAGTTTGCAGTTGGTGGCAGCCAATCACAAGACAAGGCTAGTGCGATGTTGCCATATCGCCAGTTGACAACACTAACTAAAATATACTAAGCAATATTTGCAAATCAGCTGGTATGCAGTTGCAAGCGGAATGTTTGCAGTTGCAAGCAGAATATCCTTGTTTGTGAAAGAAAGGAAAAGGGATATTACAAAAATTTAAAACAAACAATTTTAAGTATGTTGTTTAAAATTTCAAAATTCTATTAAAAATAATCTGCAATGCTAAAAAGGAGCAATAAAAAGCAAGTATCCAAGCGAACAACACTTAACAAGCTATTTTTTTTACCAAACAGGTTAACCTAAAAACATCTCAATATAAAAAACTTATTGAAAAAAAAACAACAATACTGTAAGTATGACGAATTTCAGCCTTTTATTTAGTCCGGAAGTTACAGGATTAGTGATGAATCAGTTAGATTGAGGGCGTTGACTGATATACGTTTGAGATTTTAATTCTTTAAATTTTGAATTCGGTAATAGCTACAACTTGGAACTGGGAACCGTGACTTAAAATGGAAACAAAATAAAATAAAAAAAATCCTCAGAGCGATTCTATATCACTCTTCACTAATATTAAAGGAATCAAACACAGCTAACCTTTCAAATGTTTAATAGAATACATGGTGTCATAGTCAACACAAAATGTAAAAAGTCATAAATATTAATCCGTCATAAGTATCAAAATACATGAATGACAGATTCAACCGTATCAGTGAACCAGTGAAACACCTATGGAAGGGTGCCGGACGCATTTTAATTTAAAACATTTGTATTCAACAGAAACGTAAGCTTTTGTGACGAATAGAAAGAACCTTTTGTATTCTCTAAGGAGTTGAGTTTTCAGCCAGTGTTCACGAGCAAATGCTCTGCTTTTCCAGTCCGTGAAAATTTGATGACGGATCTGTCGTGGAATAATTTATCTTTGACAGGCTTTTTTAGAAAAGTAGACCTAAATCCAAAAATATTATTCAGAAAAATGGATTTGACACTTCGATTATCCTCAATGAAACATAGTGTATGTATATGTTGTATTGATATTTGATGGTATTAACCCATTAATATATTTGAGTTATAATTGTGCAGTAAAAAATAGGTGTGGTAAATAGACTCAAAGCACGTTTCTGATGGAAAAAACATAACAAACACTATACCTCATTGGAATCGTAAGATGTATATGAAATAGGATATAAAACATATTAAAGGGTGTTTAAAATATAGGAATTGTATACATGGTGATTCATGGTGATTTTAATTTTATTTGTTTGCCTTTAAATTAGTACATGAGTAACACATCTAAAGGATTTCCAGAGTTAGTGGAGAAAAGTAAACGATCTTTCTCCCATGCTGGAATTTTGCAGACATTAATGATGTAAGAAGTTGCATAACCATAGTATTATTTTGTTATCTATTTTTATGTCCTAATATAAAATACATCACTACATCTCTGGATTTTCAATAAATATCTTTGATTTAACATTAATGAGTTTCTTAAATGTGTTTATAATTTCTTCTTCTATCTCAAATTCCATGGATAAACTTCAATATCTTCTTCTTTACTATACATATCTTTAATATGTGTTTCTTTTCTTTCCAGGTGGGAGATTTTTAGAGTTTTATCACAAGATGGTTTGAATCTAACACGGTAACGTACTCCACACAACTGTGTAGTAGTTTTTAAGAATTTAGATTTTACTATATTATACACCAAGCTTTAAAGTATATACTAAACTGCGTCAACCTATACAGGTACTTTTTGCTTCGCATTATTAAGTATTCATCTTTAAACTCAGTTTCACTTTCATCGCTGACTATAGGAGACTATAGTAGACATCCCAACTATATGGACCAGCTGTCACCAATTTCTTTTTTTTAACGTAGATGTGTGAGCAAGTCACAGAATACGCTAGTGTCTAAAATTATATTTTATACTTTTATGGTGACCAGGTTAATTGGTCATAACAGTTTCTATAGCTCACCATAAGTCATTCCCTAAGTTTGACTTGGTAAAATATTTGGTGTATTCGACAGAATTTAGTAATTTAGATCAACGTAATCTGTCGGTAGCTCACATCAACTACGACGATTTTGATAAAATATCTAGCTACAAATTGTACATGGGGATGGAATGTCTAGTTTTATTAAGAGGGTTTCACCCGTCGGCTGGTTACCACGTAAACAAATGTCCTACAAAAAAACCCTCGTGGCATTATTAAGGTGTTTATCGAGTTTAAATAAACTAACTGTACAATATTCACAAAAATCCAAACTATGCCCTGGATGAACTGAAACTTCGTAATTGTTTATTTAAATATTTATATTTACAAAATAAGTTTGAAAATCCGTAAATTAGTCTTTTTCACATGCGATTTTAGCTAAATAATCGTTTAGCAATAATTTATCCCCATCCATTGCAAGTTATGATATGCTAAGAGCACAAAAAGCACACAATCATTTGAAACAAATTGGTTTTAGTGTTGAGAGCTTGTAACGTAGAGGCATGTTTAGAAACATTAGCATGTTAGCCGCCATCTTGAATAGACCGGGTGGAACTCTCAAAGCCAAAGCTTTCATTCAACACTTTGAACACAACAGCGAGAGTTATAGGTATTTTGACAGACAGCTGATCATAAAGTGAGGTAACGCCAGGTGGGGATTACGCGTAAATAAAAGTAGTGCCAAAGTTAATAATATTTTGGCGGCCACCAGTCAGCACATGTTTGGAAAGGGAGGATATTTTTGGTCTCCAGTTCAAGTAGAATGAGTGGGATTGGTCAGTAACCCGTCACTCGTTGTTGGTGTCGTGTATATTGTATGGTGTATACTGTGTATAATTGTATAAAGTGTATAGTGTAAATTACATTTCTGCTACACATTGTATGGCACAAAACGGAATTAATCCCACAGGTTGGTTTAATTTAAAACTCTTGTATTATACAAGTGATTGTGTACAATACATATTGTATAGCTGTGTAGTTTTCGTATTATTCAAAGGTTTTAAAGAAGCTGCACAACACATGCACGTTTGCTACAAATGCATGGCTAAAAACTTAACCAACTCCTCAAGAAATTTTTAGTTGACTGTGCTTGCACACAATTTAGAGTGGATAATGTATAGAAAGATGTATATTTCTAGTAACATTCTTGTACCGTATATACCAGTTACCTTGGTGTATATAAATTCACGGTACGCATTGGATGGCCTGAAATAGTATTTATTTAAGAGATTAGTTGTTTTAAATACTTTGGTGAGCCGTACAATACAAGGTAAGATGTATATTTATTAAACTACAACATACAGTGTATATATCTTATAAAGGGCCTTTTCGTACATCATAGCTATGTATACACTACAGCGAGTATAATGCCGTGAATTTACAACGATTCCTGATTTCTAAAGATTGCTAATGATGTACGCTGCTTAGCCCAATTTGGAAATCGCCCAAAAGATTAGTTAGGAAAATTGGGAAATTATAATTAGTAAAATATTTACTATACGCTGTTGAATATACAAAGATATTATTGTATCCATCACTGTTATGTGGGTATCTCCAAATTTGTGTAAGAGTAGTGTTTTATAGATCCGTAACTGCATTTCTCATTACTTAGCAAACAATTACTTTAACAATTACTCCATGATTAGTTTCTGGCACTGGAAGCACATTACATACCACACTAATGACTGTTTATGGAATATGTGATAGAGTACATTTAATGCCTTGCATTACTGTATGGTTTCAACTTTGAGAGCGTCCAAACCGATCCATGATAACTCCCATTGGTAAATCTTTAGAGGATGTCGCCGATTCAAAGTCCTATGCTAATCTCGAGTGCTTTGGGACTTTGACTTTTCTGTGGAAACGTAGCTATTTTTGGATTTCTCAACTGATCAATACATTATCTTTTTGTACAATTTTTTCTTGAAGATTGATCAATACATAAATCAAATAAGGCGTCCTGCATCGATAAAGATTAAATTTATTTTGATAGTGGTTTTACAGACTTGTTTGTAGCTACCAACACTCACTCTAGTAAATACACTTTTACTCATCATCCACACATTTTTCGAACATGTGCTGGAATTTTCAAACATTTGAAAAGTTGCATTTTTGTTTGCAAATATGAAGTATATCAGATATTGCGAATGTAAATTCGCAGCAAGAGTCCTATGAACTGTATATCGTAAATACAAACTCAAGCTCAAGTACCAAAATAAACACTCCAAGTGAAAGGTTTTTACTAGCGGGAAAGTGGCCTTTACGTCACTCTCAATGACTTAATGACCGCTATGAAACTTTGAACTGCCAAACACATGTGCGCCCTCTCACGGAGTAACGACAAACTCTGTAAGCAGATATAAAACAGATACAGTGTTAGACAAGACCATGTATAGCCATTGTTGTATACATATCATCATATCACTCTTTATTTATAGAATGAATTTCAGCGGATGGTGTTTTTGGTCTCTGGGAAATCAATAAGAAAAAATAAAGTGGTCCATGTCTTACTGTGGCTTATAATTAAAAGATGGCCCATTTTATGAAAATAAATTCCAAAACGCTTATTTGGCGTTTACCATTTCCTATCAATCCAGACAAAGTGCATTAACAAATTGCTGTAAGTTTGCGATTTTCTGTTGTAACGTAAAGCGAAATTTGACACATCCTGGCTTTCTTAGCCTAGTAATTTTGTTTCTAAAATAGGCCAGTTAAAAATCGAAATGGTGAACGTTTTGAAATTTAAAATTGTAAAATAATTGATTTTTTCGTAACAGGTATAGTTTACCTTTAAATACACACCAAGTTTCATAAAGAACATTATAAAAAATTCAAAGGTTCTTTAAAAAATGGCAGGTATGCAATTAACGAAGAATTTTGTTTTATTCTCATTATTTAGTTTGCATTTTGTTACCAATAATCGTGTGCACTAAAACAAATAACTTAACATCTTCACAGAGCAACAAATTTTGACCAAAAGAAGGGCCTAACATGCAAATGTCGTCTTTTATAGCGGTCTGAAAACTTAACCTGATTGGTGGAATTGGACCAATCAGATTAGGTCTTAGTTCATCTTTACAGGTTTCATGAAAAAGATCTAACATGTCTAAATTACTTTGTACAACTCTCATTTTTGTCTCTAACTTAACAAAATCGTTTGACATATTAATTAATCAAAATGTGCATTTTGTTTGTTTATACTCAAATAAAGAATTTTTACGGTAAAAAATTGGTAAATCATATCTTTTAACTCAAGACAAGGTCACGTGACGAACAGACCATTCATCACACAGCTAAAAGGGAACGAGGTTTATTACTTAATGGTAATTTTACTTTATTTACAACATAAACCTGAGTGGTTATGCAGCTGTTGGCTCCTGCTAATGGCCATTACTAATTATAACTAGCACAGTAGTAGCTTGGGGCAGCTCAAACGTGCCTAACTCAGTTTGGAGTTACGACAAAAGGTCTGCATGTGTTTCTCGTCACAGATGTCGCATGAGTTAGTCCTTGTTACCAACATAAGCATTTCAGTATTCACTGAATATCGTATCATTTTTTGTGTATATTTATTTTGCTAAAATTAAGATACCATAAATTAAACATGCTCGGTTAGCCTATGACGATAGCTTATCTAAAATTCTAAAGCATCTTAAGTTGGCCGTGTTAATTCACTATATCCAGAAATTACTGTATAGGAGACATTTTTCATTTATTGTAGGATGCAAATAGTAAATTGACTTACAGTTGGTTATATTGAAATTCTATTCACCATTTGAATCAATACTGCGGTTTTATGGTACACGTACTAAAGTAGGCTACACAGGGTTTTAAAATGTATCAAAGTTCGAATCATATAAGAGATTAAATATTCTACAAAGTTTGCTTGTATAATCCTCAAAAGTTTGAATTCTGAACTAATTTTTAAACGTGTTTTTTTATTAATCATGCTTTCCAACAATAAGTACCGGTAATGATAGTTACTAAACAAATTCTGTTAAATAAATTATACTACTGTAAAACAGCGCTGTAAAATTTGTTATACTGTATGAGTTAATCTTAAGTTTGATAAGTATTGAGTAACATAGTCAAAATATTACTAAGTTTCACAGTGCCAAAGTTAAACATGTTCAATATCAAGTTGAGGCCAATTCGTGCGTAACATTTCCCATTGATTACACTCACCGTAGAAACGCAATCATGCTTATGTTGTTGATACACAACCAAAAGGCTATTCAGAGAATTAAACAATGCTATCCTATTTCACATATATTTATATTTCATCCATGCATTAATACTGTAAGTCGTGTACAAAAGTTGATTTGAAAACAATGAAATTGCACGGGAACTATGAAACTCCCGGACTGTGAATAATCTATCAGCGATTAGCAGCTAGTGAATATTGTAGCAAGAGCTGTGTCGGATGACTGAATAATTAGCTACATGGAAACAATTGTTGGAAACCACCATGAACTGGTTAATCGATTTGAAAATGTTTTGTAACAAACATAAGGTAACATTTTGTAAACTGTGCATCGAAATAGCATACGTAGAAATTGTACTACGATGTTGAAAACCAACTAAAAGTTATAAAAGTTAGAGTAATGATAAACTTGTATTTCTCACATTTTATTCTATGGGTTGTTGTACATGTGCTAGCTGATTTCAAATAGAATCACACACCGCTAAAATTTAAAATAAAACCCCAATGAACAGGCAAATACGTAAGCAGTTTGCAACGGATTATGGAATTGCGTTGATTGCTACACGCACTCTCAATCAGCGATGTTCTAACTGGCCAGAACACACCTGTTACACTCGATAGTGTATATAAACTTGGCCAAAACATAATGACCCGTACAATAATTACAGTGTGAAATAGACTTTCCCCTAAAAACTTAGGCATTTACGTATTCTACGTTTATTTGCTAAAACCACACCTTATCTCCGATCCTGTGTAGATGGCATGCAAATCCGTTGTATACGACAAAATGTAAACAAAATGTTCGTTTACAACCAAGAGCATGTCCACCAAATCAAATAAATATTTACCCTAACTGTTATAAAAATAGTTTTAGAATCTTGATAGGCACGCACTTGAAAACCAATACTCAATTGAAAACCTGTAGGTTACTCATGAATAGAATAAGGAACTGGACAGAACAATGTGTAAACAGTCAATGAACTGGTACTTATAGAAACAAATATGCATCAGTTGTTAAGCTGGGGATATTATATTTACCTGGCTTGAATGAAACTTAAAGGGTTAATGACATGTAATTGGTGTTAACTCCAGATGAAGCAATGACTGGGATTAAAAAACAGAGTTGATATAAGTATCACTAAAATACTAAAAATATATTTTCCTACAGTCCCCCGAAAAAGTGGGCTTCCTTGCACTGATTATAGTACGAAAGCTGCTGATTGCTGCATTTACTTACTTTGCCGCTCACTTTTTACTTTGTCGCACAGTTTTTACTTTGTTGCACACCAGTATTCCAACCAAACAACACAAAACGGCGTGCTTTTATTATGCACGTAATCCGTGTACGCTTCGAAATAGGTTACGGCTACGACCAGCTGGTACAGCGTTTCCCATTTCGTTCAATGTTAGATTTAACCTTACCTAAAAACGTGTTGTACTGTGTTTAAAATACTAGTTATTTATATGATTTATAGTAACTGTAGGAAAAATATAATGAGTAACATGAGCGTTAACTGCCTTTGCTGCACTCGAGATACTTTCCACACTCGCCTTTGGCTCACTAGTTAGACAAATAATTATTTATGACGCTGACACACAAGTGTTAGCGTTGGGCATTGCTAAGAAGATTAATTAATGTTGAAACTATGACAGCTTTGTTAGGAACTAAGATCAGCCAGGATGATTTTTTAACCCAATGATCAAGGTTTTAGTGACCTGACAAATCACTTATCCATAATATCTTTATCCTCGAGCCGAGTATTTATAGTGCTCGCCTTCAAATCTAAAGACCACTGGTTCGATTCTATGCAAGATAGTTTCTGGACCGACACCATTTATCATTGGAATATCAATAATAACCTAACATGTTGACAATAAATAGTAACAAAGCCAGGGTTTTGACAATTCCCTGACAAATGACGTTAAGTCTTTCAAATTCGTAAATACACAAAACAAAAATTCCGTTTACTTGGTAGGCATATGTACACAAAAGTATGACGACTTACAAGCATATTCAAAGGTCGGAGTACTTGACCGACAGCTAACAGTATTAAATCTGTGTAGCTTGTTGCATAAGTAGGGAGGCGACGGAATGGCCGCGTCAGCTGTGTACAGGGGTGGCTTCACCCTAGACTCGTCGCGCCTCGGTCATGGATCTGGCTCTCAGACATCCAAAACTGCTCAACTCTCATTCTAACAGTAAGTACAGTACCAACTCTGTCTCTGTACAATTTGTCGATTCTAAAGGAACCTATCGAATCTTTAGTGTTTCAAGTGATCATTTTTTTCGTGTTTGAAAATGTGTAAACGTTGAATATTTAGTGAGTGTGGAACAAAGTTGTTACCTCCAATACTATTGTATGATACACTAACAGTTGCTGAGATTTTCTAAGTTCAAACGCAGAATTTTACTCCCATTTTATCACATGTTTCATCAAATTTCGTAATTTCATTTCATTAAAGGATTTTCAGAATTTACTTCAATTTGGAATGGTCCATGTAATACCAAACTTCTAAATTAATTGCTGATTAAATAATAGCTTAGTCATTCCTTTAACCAACGTTAGTTACTTTGGGTGTTAATTAAAGTAATGTAAATTTTCTTTTGCTATGGACCGGTTTTAGTTTAAATTTATAAGGTAATGCTAAGATGTGTTATTACAAGTTGCATCAAAAGATTTCAAGCCTTCGGCCTTAGGAGGTTCCCCCCATAACCTTGACCATATGAGCATTGACACTCACTACTCACTAACTCACTTAACTAGGTTTTTGTCGAAGATATTTTATAAATTCCTCACTTCCGTCGAACGTACAGTTTTATCACTTGTTCCAGGCAAATTTGTTTCTTCTTTTGTCAGTTCATAAACGGAAACGTTTAAAGGCTTTCTTTCGTAAACGAACTTCGTTGATAAAGATCAGAAGACTACAGTGAAATCACTAACAAACAAATTTATAAATTTTTTTTGTATACAAATCAAATAGAATTGCAATGTTGTTTTTTTTTTTCTGAATCCCAATATTATTCTTGAATGGAAATCCGTTCTGTTATGAGCAAGATGCATTACAACAGTGCATCTCTGTATTAGATCAAATGTCTCAACTTGACTAATATAGTACAACTTATACAAAATTACAAATTAAACCATATATTGCATCATGATTTTATTTTCTTTGTTGCGGCTTGAGGGAGTAATAGAACCTTAAATTGGTTATATTAGGGAATCTACAGTAGGATTGTGGATTGAAACAATAAAAGTCTTCTGCTTTCAAGTCAGATTAAAAAATTGAATTGTAGGGTTACTATTCTAATAAAAGAAAATTACTTAGATTGTCCCTTAACAAGGGACGATCTACGTGCAGGATCAATCTTAAAGTAGTTTTCTTTTACTAGAGACCAAATTAACTAAGATCTAGAAAGTTGGCTGGGAATACATTTGAACATTTCCTGACTTGATTTTGGATGGATAACATAACCCCACGATATCTTTGGCACAGTGCATGCAATAGGTCCAAATCAGTCAAAAGTTCACAAATCCTCTCACTGCCGCAAGTTAGTTTTCATGTTGTTCAGAACTTTGCCAATTTGTAGAACTAGAGCCAATTTATCATTCATGTTAAACACCTGAACTCAGCGTATTGGTTTTCATCAGCGTTTATTTGCGTTTTGCACCAACACTTAACGTTTTACCCTAAAACCTTTTGACGATAATATTTAACATGGGATGATTCTGTTTCTAGCTATGGCATGTGTGCATATTATTGAATCATGTTACAAAAGTCCATTCCTTTTACAATTATAATAGATATTCTGATTATAGATATAATGAAATGGTCGCCATTTCAAAGTAAAGTATTGAAGTAAAGTATTAAAATTAATAGATAATCTACCTATATACTCTTTGAGGTCGGTAACCTTCTTTGGAGGTAAATTTACTACATACATTTTTTAGTAAAAAAAAAATTGTTAACGTAAGAATATCAGTTTTGAAATATTGCACAAGAAACAAATTGAATTTTATGCATACTTTTGGGGTCGGAATTGTAAGGTTGTGATACATGTCTTCAATTATTTATAATGATTATATTTCCAATTAGATTTTCATGCTATCTCAAAGGCATAGAGGCTTAAAATGGGGAAAGAACGACGTAGATTCTGTGTTGTTTAAGGTGAATCATAAAAAACCTAAAATAATAATCGTTGGATGTTGTAACAGACACGGAGAACTAAGGAACCGTGAAATGGAAATCAAGTAGAATAACGGAACATGAAGGATGTAACTGAAGGTAGGTTTTATGTTACCCCCTTGGTGAAGAAGATGCATAAATGCGTAAGGGTTATGCTGCGGAGATAGCCCAATTCCGCACGGTGGTCACTTTTAGTGTATAGTCCAACTATACCTCACTCATTCCACCTCCATCTTCCGTTCATATTTGAATCAAAACACACCCCTTTGTTGGGTCCCCGTCTCAAAATAGTTATATATAACTACGTTGTTCTATACGTAGTGCTATATGTACGTTGTTCTATACGTAGTGCTATATGTACGTTGTTCTATACGTAGTGCTATATGTACGTTGTTCTGTACGTAGTGCTATATGTACGTTGTTCTATACGTAGTGCTATATGTACGTTGTTCTGTACGTAGTGCTATATGTACGTTGTTCTATACGTAGTGCTATATGTACGTTGTTCTATACGTAGTGCTATATGTACGTTGTTTACGTTGTTCTATACGTAGTGCTATATGTACGTTGTTCTATACGTAGTGCTATATGTACGTTGTTCTATACGTAGTGCTATATGTACGTTGTTCTATACGTAGTGCTATATGTACGTTGTTCTATACGTAGTGCTATATGTACGTTGTTCTATACGTAGTGCTATATGTACGTTGTTCTATACGTAGTGCTATATGTACGTTGTTCTATACGTTGTGCTATATGTACGTTGTTCTATACGTTGTGCTATATGTACGTTGTTCTGGGCACTGCACAATTTCTTAACGGAAAGAATGGTTGGTTTCTTTCATGCTGAATTTGAAATATTGGAAATGGAACTTGGAAACGTATTGGTTCGGAGCGACGTGGCGAAACAGTGGAATAGAGGAACGCCGTCACCAAACCCGACGTAAATTCATTAAAAGGTTCACGATTGACTGAGCACATCCGAGCCAGCTCGCCCAATTAAGGTCGAGTTTTGTCCTAAATCACGGTTCGATCTATTGCACAATCTCTAATATTAATACTCGTTTTACATAGTAGATTATTTGGTTTATATTTTATTGGTTGCTGTAAAATGAACCCACGATTGGTTTGTTAGAACTTATATTATTTGTGCACATGGAATAGTTGTCTATATGTGTTTAATAATCTTATACTGAAGCATTGATAAGGGATGGTTGTTGTCACAACATTTGCAAAACATTAAATGTTTTACATAGTAGTTTTATCGGTTTTACAATATTTCATTCATTGTTGTAAATTTTCATAAGTATTTCTTTATTAGAAACTTATCTCATTTTGTCTTGTATACATTTATTTATTATTCGTGTGTATTACACCAAATATAATATCGTGGTGGGTTTTGTTCACAATCTACAAAGCACATCTTATTTCAATATATTTTACAATATTTCATTCATTTTTTTAAATTTTATTAAGGGACACACATAAAAGATCATGTCAAATAATACAAATTTTCAATTCGTTAGTATTCAACTTAACTTTCATAACAAATACGTATTAAACATCTTCAAACTTTTTATGTAAATTTATTCGTTATTTTATAGCTTTTAAAGATTCATCCTTTGTAAATTGTCATCAAAATTACTTTATAACAAAGTCATAATAATGTGTACACGAATATTAAATAGATTTTTGTACCCGACTTTCAACGTAATAAAATCCAGTAAGCTTTCATGGCACGCACGTATTAAAACTCCAAAATATTTTACACCATACTTCTATCTCGTTTACAATATGTCACTCGTTGATGTAAATTGTCGTTACCTGTAATAAACTAATGTAATTTATTGGTCCAATATAAAATTATTCACATTATTAACGACGTGAACATATTGGTTTTCGTCGGTAACCATTTGCATTTTACATCAACGCATCGTGCAATATTTTCATTTACAAATGCGCTGCAGCTAATATTTTACACAATAATACACTGTTTCTGTTAGAAGCATTTGTGTATGGTGCAGAATCATTTACAAATATTTTTTTAGTCTTAACGATTAGGCTCTTTGATTCTAGCTTGTAATTATTATTGTTTTGAAACTTTGTATCATAACAGAAAATATATAGTTCAAAACATTTTTCTTGGTTTTTAGTAAACCTATATTGAAGGTTAATTTTCATTTTTCAAGGTTGTTTTCTCATATCTGTAAATTCTTAGCTAGAATTTCTTGAAACTTGAGTGAAAATCATACAACTACTGTTTCATGTACATTTTATATATCATAAGTACAATAGTTCTAAAAAATTGTTTGAAGAGTTCGATTTATGTGGCACTACCAAACCAGTAAATTATATAAATTATAGTTTGCAAGTTCAAATCCCACAATCTTAAAATAAACCACATGTTGTGTGGCTGTAGGAAGGAAGAAGAAGAAGTTGAGAGTTATGAGACAACGTGCGTATTCTTGGACAATTTGAAATACTACCAGGCTAGATGCCAGCCAAACGACCTTGGCTATCAGTGACCTACTCCAAGCGACACCCGACATGCCACAGTGTAGATATCCCTTTTCATCCCAAAAACTGTTTTTCCTTCCCTTTCGATGTCTGGATACAACAATAACGGTTCAAGGAATCTGTGATCAATACGCTTGGTATATTTGGTTCTATGACTGAATGCAGCTTTTGTACTGCAAACGGGTCTTTTCAAGAAGAGTTAAAATAATATTACCCTATGCAAATGAAGGTGATTAACCTAAACTGATATGATCTTACCATCTTACCTATTTTGTGCATGACAAGTTTTACTAGTAGCAACCCTCACCTTGAAACAAACCCCCTACCGTGTACTCGTTAATTTTAAGTTGAAATTGCATTGGTATACCACATTGCAATGATTTTCTTTTATTTCCCCTTTCAGTGAAAACAATAACCACGTAAAAGCTTCCAATTCAAATATCATGATGAGATGACTAGTAGAAAGACAACTTATTTTTTCCTCACTTCAGTAAGAAGAAACGTACCCCACACAAATATTGCCCTTTATCTTAATCTGTAGATAATTATTTAGCTTCATCCCACATAACTAAGTATTCTCCTTTTCCCTACTGAGTCCAATATCACAATTCGCAATTTATACTAATGCTACCTGCAGATTTGCTTTATTCCAAAGCCATACTAAAATCTCTTTACCTTTGGAAAGATTTGAAATTTCACATTTAGAATGAATTTCAACACGAGAAAATATCTTGGCACTGCAGGATTGGCACGTTTACTAACCTTCTTCAACGATTGCTGCGTTGATGGCCCAGATGTTCAGTGGCAAAACTTTCTGGAAAGATTTATTTGGAACCTGCCCAATGAAACATCCAAATTGGCATCATCATGTCCAAAATGGACATCATCAGACCAACATCTTCTACGACAAGAACATAAATTTACGTAGTCCAGACTATTTTTTTTTTATTTTCATAAATTAATTTTTGTATAAAACATTTTTCTGCTTTAAATTAAGTAAACACTTAGTTTAAACTATTTATACGACAATATGTGTCGTTATAGTCTACTTCCTAATTTTCACTTTATTTCAAAAAGCAGTTTATTATGTAATGTGCAATGCATTTGTTTTACACGTACAATCAGGAGGGACGACACCAGATTTTTTATTCCAGGTTTATAATTCTTTGTTTTGAGGTCATCGGTTAGAAATGTTGGCGAGAAGTTTTTTGTCACTTTTAAGTACATCTCCGTTCACTTATCGTGATCTGGAATCGGACCCCGACTTCAGGTAGGAAGGAATAAAAACAAACACCTGTTGTTGTTGGAAAACGTAATAGCATAAAACATTTTTAACGAACAAGAAAAATTGAGAAAAATAAGTAGGTAGAAGTTTTATATTAGGTTTATAATACGATATTCATAGATCATTAACCAATTACACAATATGTTTTGATATAACAAAAGGGTATATTCAACTTGATTTATAAAACGTTTGATTTAATATGGCTTACAATTAAGTGACTTGAATAAATAAGTAATGATCATACGTACAGTTTTATATGGAAATATATATTTTTTATTGAGTAAAACTAATTAAATCCTTAAGTAATGATGTTCATGAGACTTAACCAGTAGCTGTTATGGGAATAAAGGTTGAAAATCTGAAAACAGCCCCTAGAACAATTACATTAGCAATATAAAGTGATTGATGGCAAAAACAGGCGTTAACGGGAGTTAGGTGATTAACTTATGGTAATTACTTTTAGATAATCAATCCGCCAATTTTAAAATCATTAGTCAATAGAGTCACTTTGTGTAAACGTATTGGTCAATAATAAAAAAAGATCTCGTTTAAATTCTGTTTTTTTTTATTATTATAACGGTTATATTTTTATGACTGGTCTGCGAACAAAAATCATCGTAGCACTGATGAATTAATGCATGTTATTTTCCAAATTGAGAAACCTCAATCAATCAAAATTCCTTTATTCTCGAGCATTTTTTAATATAAAACTTGTTTACAGCGTTCCTCACTAACTAAATTTTAAATACTCCAAAGTTTTGTTTTTGTAAGATATTATTTGACATTTGCTGACTATGATATACTGAATTATAACACAAATAACATTAGTTATCCATTAGTTGAGTCAGATAAAATTAGTTGCTTAAAAACCTTGTACGGAAGTTTTTACAGTTTTGACATCGTATCGTTCAAACCTACTTACAAACTACAAAAAGAAACCTGAAACAAACAAGGAAAAATTTTACGGAAATGCCTTAGAGTATGACTAAGTATAACGTTTAACTTATTATTTTCGAAGAGTTGTATTTTTCGTATTATTGAGGAAGACTTGTAAATGGTTCTCTACAAATTCATTTGTCAATTTTAAACTGATGTGGTGTTAAGGTTCACATGAAGAATAAATTGTTTCTGCAACAACTGTAAAATAGTGCCATATCTGAACTTAACTAATCTGATTTTAAATAATGGGTCTATAATTTTATATAGTTACAATACAAGTATGATGCTTGTTGGATTTCTCGTTTACGCCGCTTTGCAAAGCACGAATTTTAGCTGACAGTATTCATACCGTTGACAACTGAATCTTAAGCGTCGATTATTAACTGATAAAGTGTATAATTTTCCATCGCATAACAACTTTTCCCTTTACCACATCGTTAAATCGTATACTACACGCTTCTGGTCAGTTGCAGCACTAAGCCCTAAAGTAATGTGTCATGGGTTTATGCTATTACCTGGACCCTTTTTACTAGGCTAGAACCTGGACGTCCTTCCTATAAAATATAAATACCCCCGCCGCAGCAAACCTGCAGACTAAGCGAATTTCAACGTGTCTGATTAAATTTTTACCAAAATATTTCCATAAATAAAAGATAAGTTATATATTTCCAATTAAAATAACATTAGATTTAACGTGTGCTTAGGTTTGCTGCCACGGGGAAGGTAAAAAGTGTTTTTTGACAATATGTCAATAGTATAGGATGAAATAAATAAATTAGCAAAATTTTATCAACATTATATCCATAAACAAGTAAATTACAACAGTTTTCATTTTCTCCTTAAGAATAACATGGGAATTTTAAATTACACTTTTTTTTAATTTTCTACGTGACCGTGAGGCATACAACAGTGCTTCAGTATACTAAATTAATTCTTTTTTTAAGCTCTACAAAATGGTTGAGAAAGAAAATAAAATTTTTTTGTTTTTAGGAAAAAAATGGGTAACCCCCATTTTTACCCCATAAAAACCCCCCATAAACCCCTGTTCTCATGCTCCGATTATGCTGGTTCGCGAACTCGTTCGCGAAATGTAATCAAAATCGGATAATTTTTTGCTCGAGTTATCGCGCTAACGGACACATAATAAATATATATATATATATATATATATATATATATATATATATATATATATATGAACGGATAGTGTTTTTGGCCTCTAGGGACCTCAAAACGAAAAAAAAATCGGTCCCGGGTCCAGGTCTTACCATGAGTACTACGGTAATAGCTTATTCCCTATAGGGGAAATTCGCTAAAAGGGGAACATAAAATTGAAAACCACTCCACAAAACCAAGTAGATTGTTTTCAACATAAGTCCCTCTTTCTTCTCAGATTTACAATATACTCATGATGATAATGCCATGCAGTTAGACCAGTTATACACCAATTCCTGGGATGTAACAGCAAAAGTCCATGAATAATCTAACGAACGATTAGAGCCCTTGAATACTGCAGTGGTGAGAACACTCAGTCTGCTGAATATCCGCTGAATAATACCTGAATACTTGCTGAATAGTGGTTGAAACGTGCTTTACCAGTTCACTAACGAGAATTACAAAGCTCGCTTTTAGTATTCTAAACCAACATCGGTAAAGCCTGTGAATACTTTAGTGTTTGGTAGTGTTGAGTATTTTTGTAACGATTTTCCTTAGTAAATCGTTTTTTTTTTTTAATTAGACATTTGAAATATTTTATAACAGAAATGTTCTAGTAAATTGTTTAACCTTCACTATATTACCTATGTTGTCTTGGAAAGATTTTAGCTTAAGTATTTCTATATTATAGTAGAGTAATTTTAGTGTACATCTATGTTCCCCCAACAATTGTATATCCGCCGAACACATGCTTCCTTTCGTTGTTCGTAGTTAGTACAAAATTCATATGTTTACACTTGATAATACTTTTTTGAAATTTCTAAACTTATTGTTCAAGTTGTGGTTTGTACTTGAATCAAATTAATGGTATTGTCTTTGTATGACTTTATGAATAGACAAAGTCAATTCATTACCCAAGTGTGGAAGTTGACGGCATTATTGAGTGTACTAGGGATTGCACACAACACCTGTTTTGCTACTTTTTAACTATAAAGGAGGAGGACATGATTTTTTGCTTTAATTTCCGTTAAAAATTGTCATATTGTGTTCAGCAATGACATAACATAAAAAATTTGAAAATTATTAGCAAAAATTTAAGCGCTGATTTCTTCAACTTTAAAAATTGTATGTTTCCGCGTACAAAATTTAATATAAAAAAACCAAGGCTATTGTTCAAGACCAAGATAATTTTAATAGGACTTATGGCACTAAAGTTATATAAATTAAAAAAATATATCTATAACCGTTAATTTTCTGCTTATAAGCTTATAATTTTTTTAACCGTATACTGTAGTGATATATATATATATATATATATATATATTTACTATATCCCTTTAAGTTAGATCAATAACAACTTAAATATGATATATGTAAAAAGTACCTCGTATATGTAAATACATTGTATATATAAATACCTTGTATGTATGTAAAAAAAATAACTTAGTGTATTCACAGTCCTACGACTCGAAATTAATGCTAATAAACAAACAAATATTATGTTTGATGAACCAGCTGATTATCACATGACATATAATTTTGCGACGATGTTTTCTGCACTGGAAAAATATTACAAGTAAGTGCAGTCGCAACCGTTTGCCGGGGATAGCTCAGCCTACAATGGCTGGGTAAAGTTCCAGGGTCTGCGACAAGGTCAGGGAAACCACTAGGCCAAAAGCCGGGTCTAACCGGTATAGGACTGGCTCATACGCGGGCACTGTGAACAAGTCAAAAACAAGTCACCAAAACAAACGTGCAATAATCACTACCAGGCCTACGCCGATTCTCCACTCTCCTAGGGGGTCGTTGCTGACTACGCAACTCGGGCTTCGTCCTAACTATCCAATAGTTAAGCCCAGAGTGCCTAAAACACAGTGAGTTACACGACGACTTGCCAATAAAAACCACAACGCGTGTTATCACCAGGCGGGGTCTACTAGGCCACTATAATCCAATACACAGCTCTATTGCCCAAGCTAACAATCAAACAGTTCACTCAATAATAATACCAGATAACAATACAAGTGCACTATAGGTAGAGTGACTACACCACTAGTAGCTGGTCTCAATAAATACCAAGCCAAACAAGCAAAACTAAATGGCAATTGCACTATTAAAATATTGAGCTACTTAGTAGCAGATAAATAAATATTAAATACGTTCCAAACACTAGATAAATATCTTATCTGATAGCCGGTACTCCGCTATCCAAGCTACCAAGCTAACGTGTTGGATTACTAAGCAAGCTGTTCAGGTTAAATTAAAATAATTAAATGATTAATCAATACCAACCCTACTGCTACTACCACTACTGCTACTATATCAACGTTATATTGCTTAGCCGGGCTTCTGTTAATAGGCTAATAAAACTAGCTACTAGCCTACTGGCCTCGTGCTTCCAACTACGCACGCTAAATCGTGCAGCCTAGGTTTGTCGGGCCTCAGAGTTATTAGTGATATAACTAACTCTAGGTACAACGCAAAATAATATCTACTACAGTCAAATAAATTATATTATTTGCGCTCTAGCACCTGCCCAGAACCGTCAGGAATACACTTTTTATTCCTGACACCTGTAAATAAATCCTAACTACCGTCGGGCTTTGACCAGCACGGTTACAACTCTAACTCTCTAACTCTCTTGAACCAAAATATAATAAAACGTCGTCCACTCACCACAAGTGGGTCACTGTCTCACTACCCAACTTGAATGCCGACACTCACTCCTTGAGCACCAATATCACACGACACCGATGTCACCCAAATCACTGGACGTCTCACTAGACACAAACACTCGCCTCCTCACTCTAAGAGATCCACCACTAGAATGTCCTGCTCGGCTATCCGGTAGTCCCAGGATACCCAAGCTTATCCGAACTGATAAGCCGGGTCAAAGGGTGCTAGCCAGGTTCGCCGCCGCCGCTTGCTTACCCCAACAATCGGTGCGCGGCCAAATAGCAAATATTTACCCCCCTAGGAAAAAGGCTCGTTACATCCCCCACTTACATCGGGATGAAAAAAAAGAAAACGGCCAAAAAGAAAAAAAATCTTTAAACTCCGGCCAAAACAAAATACTCCAACCTCTAACCCAATGGTGAACCCTACACCACAGGTCTCAAACTTAACACAAAGAAAAACTCTTCTACTCGCCACTACCAGCCAACATGGTGCTGAATGATTTAGCATCATAAACCAGACGGGGATTTCCATTGCAAGGGCCTTCGGGGTCTTCGTCACCAATTTTGACACTGTCTATGCGGCCACCTTGGCCAGAACAGTAATCACCCACGCCCATTCTTACTACCTCTGTCCCACATGTCACCAATCCGAGGTCTCGGATGACATCCATACCCAGAATCATGTCTGTGGTGAGAGTGGGGGCGTACAAGGCGTCTCCAACCCACCGTCTTCCCGCAGCTTCTCCTGCTAGCCGAAACGAATACTCAGCCTTCGACCGTGTCCCATCTGCCATCCTCAGAGAAGCGGTTTGCTTACACGGCTCTATCCCCTGGCGTTGAAGATGTTCGGCGACTCCTCGCCCAACCAAGTTGACGACGGACCCAGTGTCCAGTAACGCCACAAAAACGCTGCCCATCAGCACAACTTCAACAAAGGGCCTTGTCTCTGAAATCAGCCGGTCCTCGTCTACTCCACTAACCAGGCTGTTTAGTTTTCCGAGCCACTCGGACCACTCTTCTGAGGTCGTTCGTTTCGGGTGGCCTCGCTCAGTTGACCTCCTGATGTCTGAGCTGGCCTGCCGTTTCCCGCACGACATCCACACTGGTTCACAGTAAAACCAGGTTTCCCACATCCAAAACAGGAGACGGTCCTCAGTTTGCCACAGCCTCTGGCAAAGTGACCAATCTCCTGGCACCTAAAACAACGCACATCCTTTGCACCATCTGCAACTTCCCTAGTCATTACGGGCCTTTGTTCACGGACCCGGTTAGAGTCAAAATCTACTCGCCGCCCAATCGACTTAGCCTCAATAGATGGTCTCTGAAAATTATGTTTTTCAACCGCGGCCGTTTCAAAACACTTCTCAGCCTTCTTCTTGGGAACATAGGCGGTTTCCAAAACCAGCGCTACGTTTGGTGAAGGAGGAGGTCGGAAGGCTGCCTTCTCTCGCAGATAGGCCTCGTAATCTTCAGCCAACTCCCCCATCTCGGCCAGGTTGCTGAAGTCACGCCGGCGTACCATCAGCTTGTACTCTGGACGCATATTATTGTAGATCAAGTCCAATCTACCATGCTCCGACAACGTACCGCTACGCCTAAGCAAGGTACTTATGGCAACGACGTAGTCTCTAAAGTGTTCGCCTTCACCCTGTGTCCTTTTCCGGATCTCCTCATCCAAGTTCCTCCAATATCCTGGTGGGAAGAACTGGATTTCAAACTGACGCCGGAAAGCTTCAAAGGAATACAGGAACTCCTTGCAATTCCTGTACCATAGAAGCGCTGAGCCTTGCAACAGCTCCGGCAGCGCTCTGAGCAGGTCCTCTGATGTTATAGAGTACGAGACCATCAGCTCTTCAAGGCGCTCCAGGAACGACACAGGGTCTCGTCGGCCATCAAACCTTAAACCCCACTTCCGTACCGTGTTGCATACTTTGGAGCAATCCTTTGGCTCCACCCTGCTGGCCTCATTTGAGAGCATATCCGAGCCCCGTGGCAGCTCCAAGCTAGAAGGCCGGGCTGGTCTCTCAGAACTATCATTGGGCCGCTGCCATCCCTCGGGTCTACTAGGTAACCCAAAGGTAGGCATTGGAGCAGCCACAACAGGGGACGTAGGGTTGGCGGGTCTTCCGAACCCATAGCCGACCTCATTACTCGGCGAGCCCCTCGCCTGTCGCACCACCAATGCAAGTTGTTCTCGAAGAGTCCGGGTATCAGTCTCCAAAGACAACCCAAGAATCTCCTTGACCGCCTCTAACTCCCTGATAATTCCCACTACCTCGGCTTGGTCAGATTCCGTATTACCCAGTACCTGAGGTACGGTTCTCGGGGGGTCATGAAGTCCCATAGTGGTAATAGCCGGCGGGACATATGTCGGTGCAGCAGCCCCAGCCGTACACAGCCTATCATCGCTGTACCGACGGGCATTCCGCTGCTTCCAAAACGACGAGAATCGCTGCCGTAATTCCGCAGAAGTACCAGTGGTCACCAAACCATACTGGTCCATCGTTCTCATGAGCTCCCCTTTCGAGAGGTCATAGATCCAACCCACGCGACTGTCCCGGGGCTGCGACCCCAAGGACATAGCCGCTGGCGCGGAATAGGTCAAAGAAGTTGTCACCGTCGTAGCCACGACCGATGAAATAGTCGGCCAAACGGGCGAAGACGCCGGCCACAATGACGATGTCATCATCACCGACAGTTCGGAGCTAACCCCAGAACTAGTCGTAGTAATAGCAGACGTAATAGGCGTACCGCCCAGCACAGACGTCGTACTCGTAGTGACAACCATATTTAAAACTCAAATACCACGACTAATCCGCAAAAATAAGAGCGAAACCAATTTAAATGTATTTAACACCGTTATAATAAATCAAACCAATTATAGGTGTGAAAGTCAAACCACAAATACACAATAAGGGTTCTCACTCAAATAATATTCAACACTAAAGCTCAATTAATTAGCAAAATAATATTTACCAACTAATATCTATGTATACAACCACTAAATAAATTAGGGTTCACAACACACCACGCTGTAACAGAAAACAGGTTAGGCCTACCCAACCGACTATAAAATCACAGCAGGTCTGCCTAAAACTCTGCTCAACAGCTCAGGTCCGCAGCCAATCTGCACAAGTCCGCAGCAAATCTGCACAAATAAAATTATTTTGTTCGGGCGCCGTTAATACGTCAGCAACTCAGCACCACTGCCAACCTCAGTCCCTGTTCGCAGGCGCCATCTTGCGACGAGATTTTCTGCACTGGGAAAAATAAATATTAAAAGTGCAGTCACAACCGTTTGCCGGGGATAGCTCAGCCTACAATGGCTGGGTAAAGTTCCAGGGTCTGCGACAAGGTCAGGGAAACCACTAGGCCAAAAGCCGGGTCTAACCGGTATAGGACTGGCTCATACGCGGGCACTGTGAACAAGTCAAAAACAAGTCACCAAAACAAACGTGCAATAATCACTACCAGGCCTACGCCGATTCTCCACTCTCCTAGGGGGTCGTTGCTGACTACGCAACTCGGGCTTCGTCCTAACTATCCAATAGTTAAGCCCAGAGTGCCTAAAACACAGTGAGTTACACGACGACTTGCCAATAAAAACCACAACGCGTGTTATCACCAGGCGGGGTCTACTAGGCCACTATAATCCAATACACAGCTCTATTGCCCAAGCTAACAATCAAACAGTTCACTCAATAATAATACCAGATAACAATACAAGTGCACTATAGGTAGAGTGACTACACCACTAGTAGCTGGTCTCAATAAATACCAAGCCAAACAAGCAAAACTAAATGGCAATTGCACTATTAAAATATTGAGCTACTTAGTAGCAGATAAATAAATATTAAATACGTTCCAAACACTAGATAAATATCTTATCTGATAGCCGGTACTCCGCTATCCAAGCTACCAAGCTAACGTGTTGGATTACTAAGCAAGCTGTTCAGGTTAAATTAAAATAATTAAATGATTAATCAATACCAACCCTACTGCTACTACCACTACTGCTACTATATCAACGTTATATTGCTTAGCCGGGCTTCTGTTAATAGGCTAATAAAACTAGCTACTAGCCTACTGGCCTCGTGCTTCCAACTACGCACGCTAAATCGTGCAGCCTAGGTTTGTCGGGCCTCAGAGTTATTAGTGATATAACTAACTCTAGGTACAACGCAAAATAATATCTACTACAGTCAAATAAATTATATTATTTGCGCTCTAGCACCTGCCCAGAACCGTCAGGAATACACTTTTTATTCCTGACACCTGTAAATAAATCCTAACTACCGTCGGGCTTTGACCAGCACGGTTACAACTCTAACTCTCTAACTCTCTTGAACCAAAATATAATAAAACGTCGTCCACTCACCACAAGTGGGTCACTGTCTCACTACCCAACTTGAATGCCGACACTCACTCCTTGAGCACCAATATCACACGACACCGATGTCACCCAAATCACTGGACGTCTCACTAGACACAAACACTCGCCTCCTCACTCTAAGAGATCCACCACTAGAATGTCCTGCTCGGCTATCCGGTAGTCCCAGGATACCCAAGCTTATCCGAACTGATAAGCCGGGTCAAAGGGTGCTAGCCAGGTTCGCCGCCGCCGCTTGCTTACCCCAACAATCGGTGCGCGGCCAAATAGCAAATATTTACCCCCCTAGGAAAAAGGCTCGTTACAATTTATTATATCGGCTGATCATTAAACTGATGATTAAAAATCAGCTGATGATTAAATTAGAGGTGAGCTAGCTAAAGTCACTCCACTATCCAGTGTTTCCGGTGAACTTCATTTCCAAGCCGAATCAGTCCAGGAAGTCGTATTTCCATTTCCGGTCCATCCCCTCCCACTACCCTCTGAATGCATCCCCCAAATCCAAGCTTTGCGAGGAATATTTGCGATAAAAGAATATCGTTATCCTGATTTTTAAATATCCATTCAAGCAATATTTTTGTACCTTAATTTTATTTATGTAGCCCCAATATTTTAATGCTCTACTGCTTTAGTTTATATTCAATCACAGCTTAAAACAGTTTGTTCATAAAAGCACTATAAAGGTTATATAGTATATTTTCGTGAATGTATAATAAACAGAAACTTATATTCTTTTTTAATATGATTCCTTACTATATTCTGTGTGGAATTTACGATAATAGATTGGAAGATTTTAACTTGGGATTAAAAAAATTTTAGATTGGAGATGGGATTTCAAAAAATACCATATCGCATATACTGTGTAAGTATTTACTTAAAGATAGAACAGTTTTAAAACGTTTAATTTTAATTTACCAGAAAGACTATTTCCATGAAAGTGCTATAACAAACCAAACAATGCACAAAAACCTCTGCGTGGATAACTATGTAACTTTAAAAATGTATCATTTCCAGATAAACAAAACATCCTTAAACCACCACTGCCAAAACAAAGGAGTCATTGTTCTCCAGTAACAACAATGGCATGAAGTGTTGCCAACCTATGATAATAAATTAAACCTGGCTCATATATAATTACCTAACGTTTTATGAATGGCATCACTGTCGACGCATTAATTAATTAGGTTAATAAACAACGTTGGCCCAGTTTCTTTTGCCAACTCCATTTAGATAACCTACAAGTTATTTTTGTAATTTTCAGTTTTCACGTTGTTATTGTGTTGGTGTTTCACTTAAATCTACATACTACTTGGAACACAGCTTTCAATTATTTTTATTTTAACAAGAAAATGTGTATTCTTATTTTAAGGTACCAAAATATAAATTCTATTGTTTTTATAACAAGTTGCTATAGTAAAAACATACCTGACATTCTTATTTAAGTGCATGCTCGCTAAAACACAATCTTTTGGCAACTAATCACAGTATTCATTATCAAAAGTCTTCTGCATTAGCAAAACCTTCCTTTTATGACGCTTCAGTTACGTGTTATTAGGTTTATTTTTAAATGTTTACATTTTCACTCGTCCGTGTGCTAAAAAAATTTAATTGGTTCATTAAATCCGGGTACGGATCCCTCAAATCATTAAAATGGATTTCCTAGCTAATTATTCCTTACGGATCAAAATCTTGAATTTAAAAAGGTATATGTGACAAAATCTATGTGCGCATTATTAGTATTAGCGCATAAAGGTATTTACCTTTATGACAAAGCCATATTAGTGAAAACGCCTGTGTCATTTCCAATAGGCACACAATTTTTAATGGAAAATGGTTCAAAACCTATTGAACATGGCTTTGTTAGGTATAATATTCAGAGTCCGAAAACGTTTTGAAGTCGTTTAACTATGCAGTATTCAAGATATCTCTCCACTAAGGGTCATACGAAAATATATGTGGGAAGCAAATACTTTCGACCCAAAGGCGGCAAAGAAAACGCTAGATTCTAAAAATTATGGATTTCCTACTGAACTGTGTTTGTATTTTATATTTGCCTCAAAATGATAATTTAATTGTATTTCTCCTCTCAAAAATCATGCAAAGGTTCAAATGTAGTTCTGCAATCCTTCAACCACCAATTCTTGTAGTTCCCCCCAGGGATGTATTAAACTAGGGATGAACGTGTATACGAAATACAGCAGAGGGCCCAAGTTGGCCCAACATGTTACTAATGCATTCCCCTTGAAACGCAGTCTGTTGTTGGTAGTTTGTAGCTAACTGTTCTAGTTCCGTGGCTCCCCTAACTCAATTTAACTTTAATGGACAGCTTACTCACTACACCTTTTGCAATTGTTGTCTCTTACTAAGGTTTTAACTTAACTCTATACATATTGTACATTCGTTTTTAAATAGTGATACTATGTGAATAAATGCGGGTTTTTGTGGGCAATGTTTGTAGCATTTACAGTAGCCTACGTAACGATGATTCAACTTAGATTTGTTAAGAGCTTGCATTTTAAGTTCCATTTAACTTCTTTTTTTATAGAAACGCAACATTTGAGTTGACCCAATGTGTTTTTTTTCATTTGTGCACATCACACTAAACTGAGTCACTAGTTAGGTCTTCAGAACCTTTTGAGACATAGAATGTAAGATATAATATAACAATAATGTAGCTCCTCGTCCATATTATTAGTTATGTAATTGTATAACTATTCAACTCCTGAGACTGTATTAACTGTTTTAACACCCCATGAAATGTTAATTGTATGAAAAGCCCGTTATTCCACATGTGAAATTTTAGCAAGAAGTGCCAAACTTTAATTTTATCAAGTCATAAGTCATTTATTTAACCAGATTGACATAATTTACATGCATTGGTTCAGTTACAGTAATACATAGAATATATACAAAATTCCTTATACTACATGCCATAAGCTATTTACATTTGTTTAACATTTTAAATTGTTTGGGAAATTCACCCATTATGCCCATGACTGCCCGTCAGCAATAAACTCACGGACACGGTAGAAGCATTTAGATATTAGTAATTTCCGGAGATTTTTCTTTTAAGTGACAGGGTCTGGCTCAATTTTTAGATGATTCGGCAAACCATTGAAGAGCAGGATTCCGTTATAATATTGATGTTTCTTGAAAACAGTCGTAGAATGCTTAGGTATCTGGAGATTGAGGCTGTTTCGCAGAGAATATGGGCAAGATCTGGGCGTTGCAAAGATAGAGGAGTTTTTTTTTTCAAAAAAGAGAGTGTTTCAAGAATGTACTGTACAATCAAGGAAAAGTTAAAATACTTGAACACAAAAAGAAATCTTTACAAGAATTTCTTTGACTGATTTTAAAGATAGTTCTAATTGCTCTCTTTTTGGAGTCGAAAAAAAATCTAGTTCTATCATTCTCGCACCCCCATATCGGTACTGCGTAGACCAAATGAGGGAAGATGACACCGTAATAGGCTGTCAGAAGTACATTCTGATCGGAGAAATGTTATAGTAGCCTTAAAAGGAATATGCCAAACCCCACTTTCATGCATACATTGTCGACATGGTCATGAAATCTGAGGTTTTTGTCTAATATTATACCGAGGAATTTTACGCAGTCTGAAGACTCAATTTCCACATCGTCTAGAAGGATGCTTGTGGAAGGATTGCCTTGGATTAAATAACGGAGCAATTCAGTTTTGTTGGGATTGAGGTTCAGTAAATTAGAGTCAAACCACTGCTTAATATTATTAGCATCAGTAAAAGATTTTATTTCCAATTCCTCGGCAGTTGAGCTAGACAGGGCTACAGCTATTAGACCTTGCACATTGACAAATAGTTGCACTAAAATGTTAACATCTCTAATATTTTTGTAGCAACGCTATATTTTTTTACAGGGTAGGCTCGTAGGAAAGGGTTCCATTCATGAAAATTTACTATTTACTTTGATAACGTCATTCACTCTTCGCTTTACGTTATACAATAGGTAGCAACGTGCCAACAAATAACAATTCACGAATGAACAATTCACTTCTTGAATGAAGTAGTTAGTCAATGCTGGCAAAGAAATACTTAATGGAATGGTCTATTAGAGAGTCTTATTTTGCTTCTGAGGAATGGACGGTCGGTTTACTATCTTATAACAAGGCGCTCATTGAAAGCAATGTTATGGCAATACTTTAAACTGGTTTTACATCGCTTATGTCGAATAAACCCACCTAAGTATTCCCTACGTTTATACGCAAACTTTAGCCTTTCTTTGCAATACCACACAAAAACCGTGTATAAAGATAAATTCTAAATGGTCCGTACTTTGTGTATATAACCCCGAGGCGTCGTCGATGTTCGGAAGTAGAGGATTGCCTTAACCGCTTTGTGGTGTCACAACGTATATAGATAAGTCTACCTTTTCAGAACCAACAAAAAAAACTACCATCAACATGTTTATTCAGGTCTTATATAAACTGCATTCGTTACTAGTCAATGTACACGTCCTTTGTGGTTAGTGGAACTGAGATATGTACCAATAAAGAAATTTCAACTGATAAAAACGTTTTAAAACTCCCTCCAAACTGAAAGTTATTTACAATTTGAAAAATAATTAAGCTAAGCACTGCAAATATACATGGCTATAACTAATATAACTCCAAATTACTGTTTTAGCTTTCCATAACGGTTTCATCCAGTAATAAACGCGTTGTGAATTCCAGCATTGGCAATTCCATTGGATATCTGTTCGGTAGTTATTTGGTGATTGTTGAATAAAACCTCCAGTCTGATTCCCTTTGTTGCAAACATAGCTTCCAAATTCAATTATTTCACAATAATCGCATCAGATTCGTTATTGCATCGCGATTCAGTTGCAGAGTATTCTATAGCGTTTGACCGTTCAATAGACTTATAGGATAAATTTAATCTGTCAATAATTTATTTTAAATAATGTTTAGTATGTTTTATAGGTTTGTAAGGGTTGAAAAGATGTCGTGAATATTCCGGGGGCTCTTTTGCCACCTATGCTACTTCAAGCATGGTATGCATTTTATTTAAAAATTCTTAAACCGTGTTCCAAATTTTCCTATAACAAAAGCAAATATATTTTTCGATCACTTACTAACGGTGGTACAGCATCCGTTTTATACATAACTAGCTGGCCCGACAGACGTCGTCCTGTCCTAATGTGGTTTAACTTAATGTCAAAAGCTCGTTCATTTTCAAGATGAGCTTGATCGCATGGCTCAATCACATCCTGGTTGAAGTTCGTTCGCTGCGCTCACTTGCCTTCAGCTTAGCTCGTACGCTATGCTAATTCGCCTCCAGGTTGAAGTTCGTTCGCTACGCCCACTCACCTTTTGATTAGAAATTAGCTGTTGTCATAAATTTAAAAAAAAATTATAGTGCTGCACCCTGTTGGTAAACCTATTAACTTTTTAATGTATTGAGCATCACAGAATCAAATTGATTAGTTGAACCAGCTGTTAAGATTCTTTAATTCCATTTAAATATGAGTACTCATAAGGTTAACATGGGAAACTCCAGAGCCACTGGTGCGGAGCCCTTTAAACGGATCTGCACCAAACTTCACAAAAAACCATCCTTGAATAATGCTTAATAATGCCTGAAAGTTTCATTACAATCTGTCAAGCGGTTTCGGAGTCCATAAAGGACAAACAAACATACATAAATACATACATACATACAAACAAACATACATTGGATTTTATATATATAGATTATTTTATTGTATACTGACAATAAAAATAAATGTCGTCCATGCGATGTTGATAAAGGTCAGTAGCTTTATGACTGAACCCAGCTGTCCATGGTCATCCGGCTCCAATAATGGTTCCAGCTGGTATTAGTCCGTGCTAAAGGCACATTGATCAACTTACTACATTCTAAACTCACCCAGCATTCACATTTAGCTTAAAATTCCTTTATAACAATAATCGCTCTCTTTATTAGTTGATAAGTAACTAAATTGGTTATTTTGTAACAACACAGTTGGGGGCTTTGCCAAATATATATTTCCCATCTTTAATGGTAGTATTCAAAATATTAAATAATAAAAGTATCTGTATTTGAAACCATACTCCAAGATACCCCTAGTAACATAGATAAGACAACTCGTAATCTGTCCCCAGATACGACAGGGAGGGAATATTCAGTTTGAACAGTTGGCAACAGCTCACCACGGGATAGGTACACCTGTAATGAATCAATCCCCTGTCAGAGCCTAATCAAGCAATGGTTGGAAGATGCTTGTGAACACTCCACTTAATTGGTCCCTTGCAATCAATTGTGGAATGTTACATGCGTATGAATGGATTAATTATTGGTTTTGAGTGTCAATAATTTAGGTATTGACGATACCTAAAACGTGTAAAAAACTAACTACATGATTATAACCATGTATTTATTCAACAAATAGGCTTATCAGCACTTTTAAGCGTTTTGTTTGTTTTTTAGGGAATTACCCAATAGGGACTAAGCTATTGCAGTAGATGGCACGGAATACCCTAGACTGGGGGCCGATTACTTTTTTATTTCGATGTCTCCAGAGTCTAAAAACACTATTTGTTAACATTTGTATACATGTGTATCTATGTGTATGTGTGTCCGTAATTACGATAACTCGATTAATTTTAGACCGATTTTGATTAAATTCTGAGTTTGTAAAACTGGATAAACTTGAATGAGTTCACGAATCAGTAAGGTCAGGAATAGAAACCTTATGTTATAATAAAGTTTCAAAAACTTTCAAAATCGTTTACCAGAAAAAAACTGTTTTAGTTTGCTTGGCTATGGATATATTTTGATAAAATTTGTCAAATAAATTTGTTTAAATCGATTTTATTAACATTTTAAACAAAAATACACCTCTTCCCTTCCCCATAGCAGCCAACTCGTTTAGATATTTGTTAAGTACTTGTTGAATCAAATTGTATTTCCAATAGGAAATATATATCACTTGTTTATGGAAATATTTTTGTAAAAGTCCTATCAGAGAAACTGAAATTCCCATACTCTACAAGTTTGCTGAGGCAGGGTTTTATATGTAACGTTATTTATTTTTAGTTTGAAAACGTGAAATTTACAATATATCAAATGTTATAAGAGGTATTAATACAATATCCATCTCAATTATGAATAGATCGCATTTTGGTTGTACACTCCACTGAATTGTGGGAATAACGCTTTTATCCTTCATCAATAATGCATTCCATGCGAAATATGCCCCTGGGATAGGAGCGCACTGCAAATCAAATATATTCCGCCCTACATGGCCTTCAATCATGATAAAATCATTTTTGTAGGGTTCTTCCATTTGAACGATACATCATATTTTAAAATACATTTAGTCTTAGACGTCACTGTAAAATTTAGCTTGCCGTTTGCTTGCCGTTTGCTTACAAGTGCTTCTATGTCTAAATTTGTGTTACATTTGTTTCCGACTTGCGGTAATTAAAATATTTGTATTTGTTTCTCATCATGATTTGTGTCACTTTTTTGCATTCTCATAAATATGGGGGGTGTACTTTTAAATCGATTCTTGTGATGTAACAAAAAGTATACACTGTATTTTTATTTGGTTGGATGTTTTTATTTATTGTCTCCCATTCTTCCACTTTGCCAACAGCCTCGATTAAAACATTTGACAATATCCACGAACAAGGTTCGGTGTAGTATTTATTAATTATTCAAATATACCTAGTAACGATTTGTTCTTTTTGATGGTTCGAAACTGGACCCAGCTGTTCCTGATCATTGTACTTTAAATAAATGATCCTGGCTAATGAAACAGCTGATCTTAGTCAGTAACAAAGCTACACAGATCATCTCACACCATTCTACACTCATCCTTCACTCATATTTGGGTTAAAATACGCACCTAGGTGGCGTCCCCATCTTAATGATTGGTAATTGATTATTGATAATTGTTGAGCTCCCACTTATTTTTTTTAGTTTACTCGCTGTAGAATATACCTGATGGCTATATTGTTGCACTCTGGTGAAAACTACAAATGCTTTTTAGATTATTTTTTAATTGAAAACTAGACATCAATCAATTTCAGCCTTAATTTATATTTAACAAATTGAATTCTCAATGTAATCAGATACAGCTCTTGAACAATTTTCTTAATAATATAAATTCAAATATATTTAAGTTTTTCTGTCTTTCAATAAGAAAGATATCCAAAACATTAAAATCTATTTATACTGAGAATCAATATAAATAAATGAAGTTTTACTATTTTAAACATGTATACATGAATTTTAAAACATGGAATTTGGTTTAACAATCTGTTTGTTAGTAAATCACAAATACGTGTTCTACCTAATGGGATTCTTAATGTACAATATTACCTACACAAAGATATGGTGCAAACTAAACTGGGTAAATTTGGCTTAAAATATAAAAATTACTGTTAGGTGTACAGGAAGCTGTATATTTAGTTGACCTATTTGGCAACAGTTAAGCGAATGATCGCTATCATGCGTCATTAATATTGTGAGCTGAATGAATGTACACTGTCTTCGCCAACTACTGGACATATCCAGTCAACGTTAAAAAACAAAGTTGACAATATAATATCTATTTTAGGTTGAAACTAGAAACTAGAATAAACGGTATCAGCAAACTGACACATACTTTCTCCCATAAGCTTGTAAACAACCATACATGCGGTAAGCGGTCATGGGGTAAGCGGTGGAAGTAACTAAGATATTCTATTGAAATAAATGAACAAAAGGCGCAATAACTTTTGAAACGTAATTGTTACAGCAATGGGGGGTTGCACTATTTTTGGTTAGAATTATAAGGACCGTAACACATTAATTTTAATCAAAACCTTACTTCCCGCTAGGAGTACATTTAAATACAAATTTATTGGGTTAGTTCGTGAACTCGTTTAAGTAAATGTATGTGTACATGCTAGCACTAAATTTCATCAAAATTGGATAATTTCTACTCGAGTTATCGTGCTAATGGACACAAATATAATGTTCATATGAATTCGAACGGATTGTGTTTTTTGCCTCAGGGGACATCAAAACGAATTAAATTGAAATAAATATTTAATATGAACAAAGTGGTCATGAACGATAATAGTCTAAACAATAATTGAATACAAACTAATTTAAAATTTGCCTAGCATTTGAGAAAGTGAAATGTTTCGACAAAACGAATCTCTCCCGCACAAGGAAGGAGGAAAAAGATGTTTATTAAATTCCTTCCAAGAATACAAAACGCTTTAAGGCTTTGTTTAACGAACTGTTTTGATTTTAACCATTAGGAAATGTTTCCTTGGATTACATTTTTGAAAGGATTATTAAGTTACTTGTAAAATCTTTTAGCTAAAGAGTCGTTTTTCCTGATTGTTTTATACCTAATTGGTATTTTCGAAGGGTAATGGTAAATATTGCTGCATTACCTTGAAGATATCTTTGGTACTGAGTACCTATACCTTTAGTCATAAGAATTTAGTAAAATACAATGATCAATAACAGCTGGAACCAGTTAAAACTAGTTTTATTAATGCAGAAATCTCAAAATTTGATTTAACCGCTTTCAAGGACTTTCAAGGCTTTTAGGATTAACCTACAGTGAATCTCCTGCAAGTCCTAAACTTTCCTTTGGTATTAGATACGATTTCTTAAAAATATTGTGTGTTTTCGAGTAAATTTTCATTCTTTATTTAAATTAATAAATTATTCTGTCGATTATATTTAATACTATCAAATTATCAAGCGTCAAAAAACATACCTGAATATTATATTACTGTCGTTTAATTATTATTATGGTTTATTTTATTGTTTGATTCCCTTGATTTAAAATATGAAATATTTAGCTCATAATATTTTGTATCCAATGTACGAGTTTTAAGAGTCTAAAAATACAACCCTGATAATTTTTAACTTTTAACCACGCTGATCTAAAATATTACATGAAACTTAATAGCTAGTCGCCTGCAAAATTCGTTGTGTTTCAAACAAATTCTAAATTTATAATCAAATTCTTGTCATTTGTTATAACTCTATTATATAACATTATATTATTATCGAACATAATATTTATATTCCGGTAAATCCTATTTCAAAAATCATAAACTCACGATGTATCTATCACGGTTGTTTTTAATTTAACAATCACTTTTGTTTAGAAGTTAATGCATTTAATCATAGTGCTGGCTTACTATTGCACTATAACACTATTGACATTATCACTATAATATTCAATGCAGTATCTTTTACAGTAGACAAGAAAATGTAGCATAGAAGTTAGACAAGAGTACAAAGAGTTGAAATTCAACTTCCAATATTCAACCTGGCTGATAAGGCTTGACGATGCAATGATGTTTATTTCAATAAATATTTAGGTTTTTTATTTGTTCGTATCATAACATCTGGTATTCTCTCTTTTTAACCAGAATTACTTGCATTTACTAATATGAGAACTGCTGTTGTCAATTTTCACTTTTCAATCTGAATGTTAGCTTCTGATCACTATTTACCACATTACTTCAGACCAGGCCTAGTTATAGGGTTATGACATTATCACTGAGATAAAATCCTTTGGCGATTTGTGGGATTTGAACACAGGGCCTGGGGATCGAAGTCATGCACTCTACAAGCCAAGCTCGATCCCCAATGGTAATGTATATCTAAATATACTTTTAATATCTGATTGTAACGCGTGGAGCAACTTTGGTGTTAAATCAGATGTTTCGTTGTTTGCTTTTATGTCATGTTTACAAAATTATTTCTACAAATAAATATCAATTGGCCATAGTGTTACATAGTGTTATTGGCCAATCTGGGGAACATAAAAAAGAAAAAGTGAAGTAATTTGGGGTTCGGGTTTTTACATAAAATCTTCAGTAACAGCGTTTTCACTAAATGGGAAATTAAGCAAAAACACAGAACATTTAATCATTTATACATTCAACTGTATAAAAATGCACATAACCGTTAACTTGTTTTAATTGTAGGATTTTTATCATAATAAACCCCTCCTGTTTTTAACGGTTTTATGTGGCTTCTGTGGGCTTTAAAACCACTGCAAAAACATCTCATTTAGGGGGCTGTCAAAGTTTATGTCCAATTAAACACTCCAGCCTAGTTAAGGAAACCGCGGGTACGAGCGGGGAATATTTAGTTGACACAGTTGGCAACACGCCTTGGGGAATGGTACACCTTCCATAATTAATTAATTCTCCAGATCTTAATCAAGGAACCGAGTTTAGAGAATCCGTGGACATTTGAACGTCTCTGACCTGCTTTGCTTTACTCACAAATAGTCTGAAAGTTCAACTTATGAAATGATTTTACTTCCCGTTAATCGTTTAAAAATAAAAATGTATACATATCCTGCCTTAAAGCATGCATTTTGAATACTGACTCTGATTACATATGTAATCCTGTAAACAAAACACGTATAAAATTGTCGATTTTAGGATGCTTTATTTGTTAAGTAATTTAGCCATTACTCAATTTTCTAAACTACAATAACAAATCAATTAGGTACGGTATATTTTTAACCTCAGTCGAAAAATGTATTTAGTATTTTTTGTCATAAATTACTCAAATCATTGATCAATAAGTAACTTCAGTAATTCTGTTTTCATGGCGAAATAATATAGTTTAGTACAAGTTCTATATTTACCCATGCGTGATGTTAAATTACAAACAGTGCTGTCATTTTCAGTTTTCAGTCAGTGCTAACTGCCATGTTGTTACGTCATCAACAGCTGTGTTCTAACACCGTACCAACACAATACACAATTGTGTTCTGGTAACTGTGGCTGTGCTTTCTCTGATAACGGTTCCATGCCGTATACAACGTTACCATAGCTTTATACAATGAGATAATTGTTTGAAACAATGGTATCATGCCCTATACAATACAATTAGTCACTTACCAATAAAACCAAAATATTAAATTTGTGTACCATTTATTATTATACCAAACATATAGTCATATTGTGAGGCCTTGGGGTTTTAGTGCTCTAGGGAGTACACTCTATGTATTAACCTTTTGGTGGTAATGTTCGTTGACTCGACCTGAAAACCTAATCTGATTGAGGAAGTGTGAATATAATGACGAGAAATCGAAATTGAATAATAATGTATTCAGTATTGTATAATAATGGATTCAGATTGTTTGATTGCGTCATGAACTTGAAACCTCAATAACGTATGCCTACATGAATCTTGAGAGTCTAATCTTCACATAGCTTACACAGAATACGAACATCCATGTAATGTACTGTACACAGGATCAAAGGGTCCAAACGATAATTTTTTCGGGCTGCAAGTACCCAAATAACAACTTTTTTACAAACCACTTAATTTTGACCTCGATAAATAAGTGTATGAGTGATCATTTGATTGGGTGTCAAAATATTCAATATGATTGTATGCAAGTGTATGAAAGTAGTGGGATAAAAGCTTCAATGATTATGAGCTATGATCAAAGTGTCTTACGTGGTAATTTATTTCAAATGTATGTTTTCCAATAGTAATTATCTCAGGATGTAATTGTCTAGAGATGATGTATTTTGAAACAAGGGTCAAAGAGGTTTACCCTTGAAATGTTAATGTCTAAATAACAATGTACTCTAGATTCAATGGTCTTAATGACAATTTACTTTCATCTGACAGATCAAAAACTTATTCACTCGACATTAAAAATATTCAAGGACACACTTAGGTATATACAAGCTGCTATACCCGTGCGTTGCAACGGGAAGAAAATGTGACCCAGAGAGCTATTAAAGTGGTGCTGATGTGTGTTTTAAAATACAACAACTCTATGATTTAGTATGAAAATATAAACTGATTCAAAACTGTAAGCCTACTTACTTTCAAACCCCTACTTTTAATGTTATTGGATCCAAAAGAATATGACAACATACCTTAGTGTAGCAATAGCACCAATTGCTTCATATTGATGCTTCATGAATGACATGTTTTACCATAATTCTTCAATTTTAGTCAAGCCTCTTTACATGTAGCTTACTTTATAAATTACAAAATGAAACGTTGAGCAATACTGTACAAAACCTATACAACCTTTCTTTAAAACCAAAAATAACCCTCCTAAATCTACATTAAGCGCCACATACATCTTTTTCGAATAAATAAACAAACACCAGTTTATTGTACTGACCAGCTGTTTCAAATTAAATTAAATCATCTAAACTTTAGAAGCATGTCAGGCGTAGCCCTTTGGAAATCAGCCTGTGGGGCAGAGCCCTTAGGAAATTCATCCATATCAATACTTTTTGGCAAATATACATAGTCTAAGCTTCATTTTGATGTGCCATATGCCTATATTTTTATTTGGTAAATGACCTTAACCGTTTACATAAAATTTGATTGTATCACTTTAATAATATAATAATAGATATCAAGATCAAGATGACTACGAAGTCTTAATTGAATAGTACACAGGCTGGTTTGTAACTTAACGTACTCAGACTTGGTTCCAGCCCCAATTATGCAGGGATAATAATGCCCCCTTTTATTTTCTTAAGGGCTCTATAACGAACACTCTCACAGCACAGGCAATTTGTTCAGGTGCTCAATTAGTGTATAAGCTGTGTCTATTTATTGCCTTCTAGTTGCTTTACGCATGCTTGTAACAGGTTATAGGCAAAATATTACAATATGAAAAACTTTAAAAATGTTCAATCAGATCTGGTGATCCTATCGAAAGTTTCAATCAATGAATTAATTGAATATATTTATATAATCAGTGCCACTGTATAAATTAGTGGTTATACTGCTCGCCCGGCAATAAGAAGGTCGATCATGAGAAAAATCGGTAGTTAGAAACGACCTAAAAATAAAATTTATCTTTATCTAAGAAAGCTTGACAGGGAATCTCATTCCATTCTACACTTGTTTCTTTAAATTTCAGCTTTTATCTGCACGAATTGCGTCACGTCCGAATTGAGGTTATTTACTATACAGAATTTTTTTAAAGTAATTAATATTTATCACATGTGTATGGTGTAAAGTAGAAAGAAAGCATTAAACTGTACAGTATATTGAATAAAATGTTAATCTACACGTTGTACATTTATTAGTGTTTTATTTTCTGTTAGACGGTAAAAGATTGGCTACCATGTTAAGCGTTGGGAACATTTAAAAAAATGCCTAACCTAACCGGAACCTAACTTTCTTTTAAAACCATTTCATTTAAAAGCGTTGTTTAAAGCGCAATTCACACTAATGGGGCAAAAGAGACTTTTAAGAAAACAAATATACCTTATATATAAATAAACTCTTGAACTCAATATAATTAGTGAAACGAAGAATCCTACAGAATAAAAGTAATATACATCGTTTCTACACTATTCCTTGTGTTTATCATTATTTAACCTACACTCATCTCCATTCATACTTGGCTTAAAATACCTTCTTTCGTATGGTCGCATTTCAGAATAAAGTATAAAGAATAACATAAATGTATCAGTATTAATTTAATTGCTTTTAATTAATTCAACGCAGTAAAATATTTAATAGAAATAACTGTGTTGAAACGAGCACAATGAAGCAGTATTTTTAGCAAGTTAATCAACGGTTCTCATGCCTCGTGCTTTGTTTGTTTTTGTTATAATTTACATCATTAGTATACGGATAAAACCCCTATCAATGTTTAGTTGAATAATTTATCTAACCTGCTAGGTAAGTTGGTTGATCAGCCAGCTAATGAACTTCATTATACATTGATGCTCAATCAACTCTTCAACGTGTATTCATTTTTGTTAATTTATTTATCTATAGTATTTTTAAAGAGTGTTAGTAAATTCAGATATTCTATCAATACATAATTAATTTATAAGAGGTTATTTAGTGAACAGAACTCCTCCGACCTAAAAACAAATTTTGACGTTTTTAATGTAATTTTTTAAGTCCCCTCTCTGAAGTTGTGTAACGCCTAAAATGAGCTTAATGTATGGAAGGGGCTTTGCTACAGAGGCCCTCAAAGTTGTCATGTTACCTTATTAAATTATGATATTGGAATTAGCTTTTTATAATTTGTGTTTGTAGTTAATAATTTATTACACTTTACAAGTTTTACTAATATCATCTACTAGTAGTTTAAACAGAAATATGACCAACTCGAGGATAAAATCATACATAAAACATACTCTTGTGTTGGTTGGTCTGTTATACAAACCACAATGTTTAATCAAACCACTTTACTTTTAGATATTTTTACTGTGAAGTGTTCGAGGGTGTATAAAGTAATCCCGTCCCGGTGAATAAGTCTTTTGTCAGTGAACCGGAGGCAAACTGTCTAAAATGACTCACTAACTAACTATTGAAATAATTTGTATCCAGCCGGCACATACGATAAACACCATTGATAAGCAAGACCCGGAGAGTTTGTGGGATCAATGTTTGGTGGGATTTCTGTATTGGTGTTTGAGGACTTTAGAAAGTCATTCCCTATTAAACACCATTTGAACACACTTTTACAATTGACGACTACCAAGTACAAGGCATTGAACAGGCAGTGAAACAATAAAATCGAATAAAAACATGACACTTAATAATCCTTATTAAAACTTTCAATTTTATATAACTACATGGATATGGCAAATAATTTTTGGGTCCCAATATTATTCAGATGCCTATTGATATAACGGACAAAGAATAAGATATTCATTTTGTCTGTTGTTACATACACTATATAATTGTTCCAAAACGAAATAATGGTCTAAATGTTGATCGAGCCATTACAATAGCACGGAAGGATGACTGATTGAAATTGAACAACAGTGAAGTATCTATGATCCTAGGACTTGTGAAAGTATATTTAATTTTTTATCTAATATCAGATGAAAATCAGGGAAAATCCGCAACGGGAGATATATAATATATATATATATATATATATATATATATATAATACCAACGGAATATTTATGATTTTGTACCAATATTGTATATTGTTTGTTGTCTAAATAAAATGCCATCACATTGGCTACCAATAATACAAAAATAAAATGCAGTGGTAGTGTTTATATAAAATCTAGACATATAAAAGGGGTAAATTAATGAAACGTAATTATAGGCGAAAAGTTTGCATAAACCATAATATACTGTGAGGTTACTGACAGGTTCCTCAAGCAAGCGGCGAACATAGCGAATAGCCAGGGTAAATTTGAAGCCATGAGACAAAGTGAAGGCATTCTATATTCAAAGAAGTCAATTTCCGGTAGTTTCAGCTTCAGCTTTGAGTCTATAACAGATAATAAAGCTCGGGGTCAGTCCATAGCAAAGTTTGGATATTACATTTCCTGTATTTTCACTATGATAACTTTATGTGACTGCAAATCAGGGAAAGTCCTTTGAATGGCTTAAAATGTATATATATATATTAGTAGGAAAGCATGTTTATTTCCTTTTTCCTTAGCTTGTGTGCATCGCAGGGAAAATCTACGCATCCTGTTAGAAAGATACCTAAGTTACCTGTAGAAGTGCATATTCTAAACCATCTAAACTTTTTAGTTTAACTAGAGGGTAGTTTCAAGTGTTTTCTGGTTAATATGTTTGTTAGTAAATTGTGAACGCAGATAATTCATTTGAAAACGTATTGTTTGATATGTTCAATCAATGTACTAATCATTATAAAAACTGTTACAAAATATTTAAATTTAAATATTAATTACATTTGTCATACTAACAGTTTCCATTTATAATCCATCTTCTAATTCTAATCCATGCATCGTGTATTTCTGATTTTATCACATTGGTTTCCTTTCTAGGAATACTTTAATTGAAACTAAACGTCTTCAGTTTAATTGTTAACTATTCATTCTCGATTATACAATAATCCGTGTCAATAGTTTGATGGAGTATAACACTATTTAAATACATTACAGCATTTTTATACGAAGGTTGCGTAAGCACCCAAGACAAACGTTTAAATTACTTTCATTGAAGATTCACGACTCAAATATATCTTCCTAACATAAATAGTTTAACATAAATGTAAATATAAGTCGCACAATCAGAAAAAACACAGTATTTTGTAAGTATATAGATATTACTATTTTAAAGTAAAAACTTATTGTCATATAGAAAGAATTGCATGCTAATAAGAAAACCCAGAATTTTACTTACTAGTTATAAATATAGGTTATAATGCACGTAAGTCACGCCTCAAATCTTGATAGCATAAATAGTAAAGGTATTTTCACAAAATAAAACATAAAATCTGGAACAAAACATGGTTTTCAGGCGGATAGATTGGGCTTATTCTAGATTATCCTTTCAGCAAAACAAACATCGTCGCCTTGTTTTTACCCGTTAAATATTGAAAGCTAAAGTTGTTTTAATATATAGTACTTCCTATTTGACGTTGTTTAATTGTTTCTGTACAGATTTAAATTATAGTATTTTTTTTGTTGTTTGTTATCATTTTAATTATAGTTTTAGCAAATTTCCATACTGGGATGAATCTGTTACTGTAGGTGGAACTGCAACATCTAGACCTGGGACCGATGTAATTTATCATTTCGATGTCTCAAGAGGATATTCGTTTAATATTGTTATATGTTTGATTGTGTGTGTCCGTAAACACGATAGATCGAGTAATTTTGGCCCAATGTTGATTAAATTTAGTATGGGCGTGTAAAGCCGAATAAAATTGAATGAGTTTGCAAACCAGCAGGATCGGATCATAAAAAACTGATAATATGGGCTTTTACATATTTAAATTTTTATTTTTATTTTACACTTAAACATACAAACTATTGTTTGCATTGAAACAATCGTGTAGAGCATAAAAAACAATTGATATTGTATATAGAAACATCGTTGTACGATCGAAGATTAGAGGAAAATTAAAAAAATTACATAATTTAATAATTATAACAAGTTTAAGGAAAAACTTTAGTTGAAATCCAATAAAATAATAAAAATTCGCTTAGGTCACAGGATTGCTGCGGTAGGGTATTTCTCCTAAACACAAACTCTCCCACAAGGCTATGGATGACAAATCAGCTATACATTTTACAGTTAATAATTGTATACATTTTATTAATAATTATAATTGATGCAATGATCTTCCAAGCTAAAAAACCCTTTAATAACTTATTTTGTAAAGCTCTAGCCGCTTTTAGGGTTCCTGTACAAAATTTTCGTATTACATACGTTAATTGGTGGCTGAAAGTTACGTTTTGCTGGCCATGCCAGCTGTCATCGAAATTTGGGGACCGAGCAGGTTTTTACAGGCCGGGGCCGCAAAATCAGCTGTCCGCTTACTTACTTAAAACATGAATGCATTTTAAATACACAATCAAAATCCATAGCATTGCAATAGAATTGTGTTATTGTCGCCGTTGCCTAGCAACTATTTATTTTTATTTTTGCTGATTCCTCAAATTATTTCTTTACATAACCTTAATGTTGTAGTTGTGTTGACTATCAGTGTGCATTATTATTGTGGTGAATAGTGGTAATAGGGTATAGTGTGGTGAAAAATAGCGTTCGTACCACGGGCAGAAATGGTTTTGCAGCTCTCGATCGATTTAAGTTCTCGACTTCGTCTCGAACTTAAAAACTATCTCGAGCCGGCAAAACCTCATTTTCGGCCCTAGGTACGAAATATACTATTCTATAACAGTGTAGGCCTATGACCATTAATTTCACAGCTGGTAGATTTGTTAAACAGCTTAAACAAGTCTCGGTGGCTTTATGCGCAGTAATTGTGGTTCTCATATTTCATTTGTTGACCTATTAAAATGCAACTTTACTTAAAACTAAAACTGTATGAAACAAATAACTTTGGGGAAACTGGATATCAGTGTATTCAAGCGGTTTTTCAGCTCTAAGCATGAAATGTAAACAAAACAGATGCACATGACAACAGATTGTGAATGGTTAGACTGGATAAAGTAACATGACAATCCAGTGAATATCGTGTAAAATATTATATTTGATCGTCCAGCTGTGTGAATTGTATAACTAGAATGGAAACGACGTGTTGTTAATAGGTGACAAACAGATTTGTCTAAGTGCAAAGATTTTTTTGTAGGTTTAAAACATAAAATTTAATATATATCAAAAAACTTATAATTGGTTTGTATAGATGAAGATGATGCTTGTATTAGTTTATCAACAAAAAGTCATATTGTAATTTTATCTTAATTTTTTAAATATTATTACGAATATACATTTCTCTCTTGAAACGACGACTTAAAAGATCTAAAATGTACTAAATGAGTTGAAACTCAAATCAAACATAGATTTACTACTTTTAAGATACTTTAACGTAGAGAGTTTCTAACACGGTTTCCTCAATTGAAATAATTTAATTTAATGAACTATAATTGTTTATTAAAATTTAACGAATAACTCCAGCAATATAATACAATAGTATATTACGTTACTAGTCCTGAAAATAAGTGTTTACCGGACGAGTGTGGTCGTTCCCGTGCGAGACGAAGTCGAGTACGGGATTACCATACGAGTCCGGTACACACATTTTGGACGAGTTACGTACGATAGTTTACGCCATACTACTAAATCCGTACAAATCCTATATTTCCGCCAACTAAAGGACTAAAAATCACTAGTCATAACCTCTAAGATAGGTTATGTTTTTGTTTATAACCACTCAGTGTCACCTAAATACAGTATAATCAGCTGATTAGTGTCCGGTAAAACTCATTGCAGTACAGTAGTACGCAATGAAACCCCATTTGAATAAGCTGGCGGCAAACAGCTGTTTTCTGGACTAAATCATTGCGTGGGAAGTTCGTCAAAATAATGTAGTGTGGCGTAATAGTATATTACGTTACTAGTCCTGAAAATAAGTGTTTACCGGACGAGTGTGGTCGTTCCCGTGCGAGACGAAGTCGAGTACGGGATTACCATACGAGTCCGGTACACACATTTTGGACGAGTGACGTACGATAGTTTACGCCATACTACTAAATCTGTACAAATCCTTATATATTTCCACCAACTAAAGGACTAAAAATCACTAGTCATTGAGAGGTTATGTTTTTGTTTATAACCACTCATTGCCACATAAATACTAAATACAGTACAATCAGCTGATTGGTGTCCGGTAAAACTCATTGCAGCACAGTAGTACGCAATGAAACCCCATTTGAATAAGCTGGCGGCAAACAGCTGTTTTCTGGACTAAATCCTTGCGTGGAAAGTTCGTCAAAATAATGTAGTGTGGCGTAAAACTATATTACCACAGTTAGAAATTTTTGCATTAGTTAAATTAAGGGTCACACTACAAACAAGACATCAAATCCGGTCCTAAGATAAATTTGTACCCGCAGGTCCGACATCAAGTAATACGAGCCTTAGCAAACATAAAAACCTTAGTTCCAGCTAAAAGCTTAGCCTCATAACCGGAAATTGTTTACCAGGCCTATCTGGATTGTTTTAGTCTGTTTTCAGCCCAACGAGCTGTGACACTCGGGGTGATAATTTACGTTTTACTTGAACCGACAAAACGTTGGTACTTGAAACTCAAAAGTACAGGGTACAGGGTCTCGGTATAGTTTATTTCGATTGTAAACTCAATATAAAGGAAACTCGCGTTTTATTTACAACAAATGTTGGCTTTTATTGTTCAAGTTTCAGTGGAATTTCAATTTATTAAGAAATATTTCCCCCTAGATCGAGTAATCTTCAGGGTGATCTTTGCTCAATAGTTGCTGATGGAACTTATGTATTGTGTTTTGTAATTTTCTAGTATATTGTAGATGGCTTGTTCTAAACCATATCTAAACACCCATAAGACCAATGTTAAGCTTTTAAGATTATTTCTTGCAAAATACAAATTTTCCTGAGTTAGTGGCTTTGGCTAACCACGTTTTTAGGCATATTTCAAAAGCATTTTATTCAAAGGCCAAAGGCATTAGGCCTATTTCAAGTCCCTAATTTCAAAATTTAGTCAAAATCCTCCTTCCGCTGAATTGCGAGATATATATTACAGACAGACAGGCAAACAGACATAGCTCGTATTAGAGTATATGATTTATATTTACATTGCGGTTGTAAATGTATTTGTACTCTTAACATCAATGCATCAATAAAATTCATGCTTTGGGCCTGTTGGTAGCTATCAGAATAATTATATTATTGTGAGATTATAGTGGGATTTAAACCCAAAACCTCGGGGGCCGAAGCTCTGCGCTATATCTCTAGACCAGTTTTCTCGCCAACCTAAAGTAAGTTGTTAAAAGATTGTGTTTTAGGCTGTCCAAAAGAGATTTAATTCATAACAATTAATATATTATAAATCCACGAATTAACTTGTTGACTAATATTTAATGTTTTTTCATACTCTTAATTTCTTATTCACATACATATTCGCTATTAAATGACAGTTGCTCTGAAGATGGTGAATCTGATTTTGGTTACCATAAAATAAACCCTTAGGACGTCAACCCATTGGCCCACCGACGTAATAAAGAAAGCAACAGATATTTGTGTAACTAATGGGTGAAGTGACACTTTGCTGCAAACGAGTGAAATGTTTACGCACGAGCCGTAGAAGAGTGTGGAAAGTTTCTCGAGTGCGTTAAGGCAGTTTGCATTCGTGTTACACATTATATTTTTCCTAAACTTACTATAAATCATGTAAAGAATTAGTCTTTCAAACACTGTACAACACATTTTTAGGTTAGGTTAAATCCAAACATTGAACGAAATGGGAAACGCCGCACCAGCTGATCGTAGTCGTAATATCTTTAAGTGTTGCCAACTTATTTTCAAGTGCACACGGATTACGTGCATAATAAAAGCACGCTGTTTTGTGTTGTTTGGTTGGAATACTGGTGTGCGCCAAAGTAAGGCTTTCTGTACTATAATCTGTGCAAGGAAGCCCACTTTGTCGGGTGACTGTAGAAAAACATTATTAATTCACCAAAAACTTATAAAATTGAACAAACTAAATTTTTTACATTTTACCTTTACTAGCCAAAATATAAAATGACTAAGAATGTTGCTATTGCGAATTCTCTTAGGCGTCTGGATGAATTGCAATTTTAATATTTAACATTGTTTAGCCAAAATATAGCATAACAGCAATTTTGCCTCAAAGAAAGAATTAACACAGGCTTTCTTCAGTAGATTCCTTTAGGTTTCCGCTCTACATTTCCAGAAAGCAGGAAATTGAAGAGAAATGAGAGGTATTGACATACTTTATCTTGAGAAGAGCCTCTTTTCAGAGTCCACCCAATCCATTTACTCTTTATGGTACAATAAATCAGTCTGTGTAACAGCAGCTGAACAAACTTCTTCGATAGTTTGTTTGTGAAATTATTTTGTTCTAAAAGTAAAACTATCTTTAAAATTACGGGTGGGTGGAATTAATTAATACAGTAGATATTTTTTCCAACTATTGGAAGTTCCATAGCTTCGTCAAGAATGTAGTTTGTTATTTTCTTTTAAAATGTTATACTCTTACAAACAATTCATTTGTGTGTTCTGTAACGTTAAAATAATATAATAATATATGACGTATTTATAAGTTTTAATATAGAAAAGTTTTCACTTGATAATGAAGACTTGTTTTTATCAAGTATACTAAATATTTTTTTTACTCTGTTTGATACTGTTTCCTTGGACCATAATTAAACGTATTTTCCCGAACTAACCTACACGAATTCCTCTTTGTTCTAACACATCTTTACCGTTTTCTTTGTGGGATTAAGGTATTAATAGTATTTGAGTATGCTATACAAGATCACTAATTTTGGCAACATTTCCTTGAGCCTTTGATTGCTACTTTTTACATTTTATAGCTTTGATGATGTTGGATTACTAGATATTCCTCAAAAACTTCGTTTGAAAATTCAACAGTTACGTTAGGTTTTATTAAGAAGGTTCCTCTCACCGGCTGATTACCACGTAAACATGGTCCTACAAAAAAGAACCTCGTGACATATTTAAGTGTTTATCGAGTTGAAATGAACTGTAAAATATTCACAAGGATCCAAACTAAGCACTGGATGAAATGAAACTAAACTTCGTAATTGTTTCTTTAAGTATTTAAAAAATAATTTTGAAAATACGTAAATTATTCTTTTCAAATGTGATGTTAACTTCTAAATAATAGCTAATACATTGCAAGCTCTGATGTTAGGAGCACACAAAACACACAATCTTTGGAAATAAATTAGATTTAGAATGTTGAGAGCTTGTAAAATAGAGGTATGTTCAATCCCGAAGAACCCTCTTTAATGAGTAAGTTTAATCTATGGTTTTATCAGCTGAAAAACTTTAGAAAACATTGGAATTATTATTCATTGTCGACAGCTGTATAATTCGTATTTATTTACAAACAACTACATTTTTGTTGCTTTGTAACTCTGCACGATCATCCTACTAATTTTAAAATAAAAGTAATACTTCTAAAATGTCTTACTTAGACCTTTCAGACCCTGTAAGGAAGGTATTTGATACAATAGACAAAAAAAGAGGAAGCTACATAGAAGTTTTGAAAGAAGCCGTCAACATAAGATCGGTCAAAGGTGATTATGCCGAAGCAAAAAAGATAATTTCTTGGACAGAAAAGAAATTTAGGGACTTAGATGCAGGAACAACTCTTCAAGACGTAGGCTCGGTAATGATGGATGGAAGGAAGATTACGTTACCTCCAGTCTTGATAGCAGATTTCAAATCTGAAAATTCCAAGATGACTTTACTAGTTTACGGCCATTTGGATGTAACTCCGTCTCCTCCTGGAGTAGAATCGGGTGATAATGAATCATCATTCAACCTTAAGGAAGAAGACGGAGCTCTGTTTGGAAAAGGAGTCACAGACTCCAAAGGTCCTCTGTTGTGTTGGATGAACGCGATACAATCCTACAAAGAATCTGGAATGGACCTTCCTCTGAATATAAGGTTCGTCATCGAAGCTATGAAAGAAAGCGGAAGCGTCGGTCTCATGGATTACTTACAAGAAAGCAAAGGATATTTGTTCAGAGGTGTTAACTTCGTTTGTATTTCGGACAGCTCGTGTTTGTTTGCTGACAAACCAGTCATCACGTACGGTTTGAGAGGATGCTGCAAGTTTAAAGTCACTGTTGAAGGAGCGAAGTGCGACTTGCATTCCGGGGTACATGGAGGAATGATCGCAGAACCTATGACAGACTTGGTGTATCTTCTATCCAACCTATCCAACATCAAGGGAGAGATTCTTGTACCTAACTTACGTGATGGGATAGAAGATGTCACTCCTGACGAAGAGAAGAATTACCACAGGCTTTCCTTTGACGTTGGGAAGTTCAAAAAGGAGTCAGGAGTGGATAGACTTTTGCACAAAGAGGATAAAAAGAGGCTGTTAATGCATCGTACAAGATTTCCTAGTTTGACTATCCACAGCATAGATACAGGAGATTCCGTTGGAGATGAAGTAATTCCTTGTAAAGTTTCAGGGACTTTCACTATCAGAATAGTCCCTAATCAGAATCCAACCGAAGTATTTCACCGAGTCCAAGGCTATCTTGTCTATCTTTTCAATAAAGTTCAAAGTCCTAATGAGCTGACAATCGACATGCCTGTAGGGATCCCTGCATGGCTGGCGAAGAATGACGATGACAACTACAAGGCAGCAAGCAAAGCAATCTTCAAAGTTTACAGACAAAAGCCAGAACTCGTCCGGGAAGGCTCTACGATTCCCATTGTGTATCAGTTGCAGCAGTTGTCAAAGAAGAATGTTTTGCTGCTGCCGGTAGGTAACAGTGACCATTGCATACTGAAGAATCGGGACAGGATCGACGTGAAAACCTTTATGGACGGCGCTAAAGTCGTAGCTGCTTATATTCAAGAACTTTCTACCACCAAATTGAAAAAGTGATTTGTAACTGATTTAAAGTTATCATCAATAAATGTTTTTTAAACATTAAAACTTTTTTCCTGTGATTCTGTCTGGTTTCTCAAACTTATAGCTTTAGAAGGACAATTTCTTATACGATGAATGGTCAGATTGTTAGTCAAGCTTGTTAGTTCAAATGAACTATTTTAAAGATATATTTCTAAACTGCATTTTTTTGTTTCAGGAGATGGGACCGATGACACACCGTTTGTCTCAGACAAAGACAAAATGTCGGGATACGAGACGAATCTCTATCTCTACTCGGTTAGTAGATTTGTTTATAGCTACATTTTACTGGTTTTTATTCTATGTTTGTACAGTCTTTAAAGTACTTCTTGATTACCAATAATATGATAAAAAGGTTTCCAATGCTTTCTAAAAAGGACTCATTGTACCTATAAAAAACTGTTTCAACAAAAGAGAGTGCTAGTATGATACAGAAAATATTTAATGAAGTTTAACATGATTGGTCAAAACAATGTGTATTCATCTGCTGTATTTCAAGTCTCATTTGTTTTCCATTTATACCTTCCCAGATACTTCTCTCTGCCTCAGGTGTATATAAAATTAAATTTCATTTGAAAACAATATACTGTCGCGTACATTTTAATTAAATTGCCCCATAGAGTAGACCCAAAATAACTCGATTGACATGATTGAATTGTTGATGAAGTCGTGTCAACTTTATCGGTACCTACTGTAACGTTATTCCCAAGATTAATTATTTATTTTTCATTTTGCGCAAATTCAGTCTAAAATAAAATTCCATACTTTTCAAAAATTTGTGGTTAAAACAATATATTTTCTGTTAAATTTAGAGATCCCGAGATAAAACCAAATTTAGTTATTCTTTCATTGTTTTGTTCTTTTCTAAAAATTAACAAACTAAATGCGAATAATTTATGGGACATTTAAAACAATTAATTCTTTGTACAAACTTGATCCCTGTGAACAAACAAACCCTTTCCTCGCTTATCTGTCAACAAAATAAATACATTTCTTTGATATTTCAAACTTCTTTAAATAAAAAAGCTAAATAATTAAATTAAATTTCTTATATTCTAAATTAAATTAGGCTACAATAATTTCTTCTTTAATAAAACAAATTTACCATTGCTAAATTATTCTATAAACTTTAAATTCAATACTGTAGCTATCATTTATTGTTTCAATATCCAAATTCAACTTTTTTAAAGAGGTTTTGATAGCAAAAAAAGTGCCTTTTATATTTACATCTCTTACCAATTGAAGGCAAAATTAAATATTTAATAAGAAAACAACTGTGATCTTTCTTGTGATTACAATAATTAGCAGGGAGAGGGGCAAATAATTATATTCAAATTACAGACAATTAAATAAACTTACTACTCATTGAGTAGGCTGCAGAAATTCACCCCAAGTCCTTGACACTGTACAACATCTACACTCTTGAGCTAATAAACCCGCGTGGAGGTAGCTCCCTTAGTCTATATAAGTTAGCCCAGCTCTGGAACCTTTCACCCTGGAAATCAAACCCTGTTACACTACATATAATTTAATACTAAACAAATCCCCCTTTGAAGTGACATCTAAGTTTTTTGCTAGCAAAATTACTTTTGACTAGTATCTATACCCACTATTTCCAACGCATAATTGTAGAATATAAAATAACATATAGCAAATCTCATGTGCTGGCAAGCACTGGTAAACCTGTTGAATACAATGAATTACAACAACCCAACTTCAGTTTAACATGGCAGGTGTAAGATGCTTTCAATAAGCCCTCGCTGTTGTAATGGTAGTAATGCACTGGTTGTAACCAAGTTTCTCTGAGTGCTGCTACACCACAGTTCCACAGGGATCTGCGGAATCGAGCAATCTAAGTGATGAGTTTTACTAATAAGCACCGAACCGACTTTTCAAGTTAAGATCCTTGCCTATTTGGAAACAATTTCTTCATTGTGTTCACTTCAAGCTTGTTTGAATATATGGATTCAAATACCTTGATGATTATGGTTTAACTAGGGGAAACCCGTCGAAATCGACGGTTACTTTCAAGGCTTACGTTAATTCATCTAACTGCGATAAATTGGGTGAAATATACATATTTTGAGCATTAAGCATTGTTTAAAGGGTAGTAAGTGTGAAAACAATAATGATTTTAATTGCGTTAGTTGCCAAATTTGGTTGATCATTCAATGATTAAAATATTTCCCATACCGTACGTCATTTGACTCATCGGAGTTATTATTAGTATGTTATATGATATCTCTTCTTTTGGAAGAACCTTTAAATAGTATTAAAATCGTATTGGTGGGTCTTTTGTAGTTAAACACTTCTGTGATTTCATCAGTGTAATATGATTTTATTTGAAATGAAAATATTTTTTGGGAAGAAATCTAACTTCAAAGGGAGGTATGTCCGTTACAGTGTAAGTTTGATTTTTCCTTCGTCACGTCGCGTCAGTTCATATCGTACTTCTGTGCCAATGAATGAACCCTCTAGCATAGTTATGAGAAATTTATTGTGGGGTTACTGTTAAAGCTGGAATTCCTTGACATGGGGGATGTCAGTTAGTTGTCTCAGCCTTATCAATAACATAAAGTTGTCAATATAATTTCTCTACGGAATGATAGGTGTAGTGGAATACTTGAAGTGAAGTTGGCGTTTATTCTTAAACTGTTAGGGACCTCCTAGTTTATATGGTCTTGCGGCTTCATTGGCAACAAATAATGCAAATGACATAGCAATGGGACATTTCCAAAAAGAAAAAATACTGTAAATTGGCTGTTGCGTATATATTGACGTTTACATATTGTAAATCAACGTATCTTATAAAAGATTATGAGGTCTAGTTTAAAAGGAATATGACCTTTCTGTCATGACAGTAGCTGCTAAAATAGTATTTTCTCTTTGTTGTTACCTTCCAAAATTATATTTATACCTCAGCTATACTCAGTGGGTGAGTGGGTTAGGTTAGGAGTTGAATTTCTAAGACTAGGTCAGGAAAAAGCGCCACTTGTTTTTTTTTTAAAGGTTAAGGTGAAAACAAGAAACCCCCTTTTAAATTCGAATACATATCAATTTACTCAATCAATAAATCACAAAACACAATTTTTTTATAAATGTGAACCGTTAATTCAGAGCTCATAAAAGTTACAAAGTATTTTGTTACTCAAAAATATTTCCAAACCCCTAAGTTTATGACTTGCTTCAGAATACAACAATTATAATACAATTCCAAGTAAATACCTAAATTACAAAATATTTCGGACGTCCGTCTACTATATATTTAAATCAGAAACCCTTTTTTTTTTGTTTTAAGTAGATAAGAGAACAAATAATTATTATATATACACAATACACCAATATAGAACAAGTTAAGAATAAAAGTCAAGAATTACTTAGGCTTAAAGCCATTAAATAACTGTGCAGTAGCACGACACAGTTCATAGGTTCGATGATCGGTTACTCAGCTGGAAAAACTGTCCCAGAGAATCACAGCACAAGAAAATTGGAAAAACATAAGTGTCTGACCTTAAGTGTTGAAGCGTAGTCACCACAAGTTATCAATAATATATCCTAAGGTCCAGGTAGATTATTGTTGGTCTCAAATTACAACCTTCTAGAAGTTTCCTCAATAAGTGATAATCTCAACAGGGTATACTCAAAAAAGCCTGAAAATGTAGTATACCTAGCATTAAACAGTGTCATAAAAGTACAGTTCCGGGAATCCTGAAATATTCATTTACATATACAATGTGTATGGAACAGAAACAATATAAATTGATCTTGGTAACTCGTCAAACATTAAATTGCAACATCATTAATAATATTAATTGTTTGTAAGTAGAATCAATTAAGAGTTAATATTACAAATTCAATAAGTACCTTTCCTTCAGCAATCATATACTACTGTAGTAAAATACCTCAATTATTGTACTCATAAATCAACATTAATAATAATCTTTGTATATGAAATAAAAATTATATTTGCAAGGTTAAACAGTGAGATTCACATAATAAAAATTGATTAATCACAAAACTGAACAAATTTAACATGTAACTTTAATTTTCATAAATTATTAGCATTACCGTTACTGCAACGGTAAACGATTGTAAATAAGATATTATTTCTTTACTACAAAACTAACATGTCAATACATTTACAAATTAAAGATGGTGAAACAATTAATTTATCAAAACAATTATTAACTGTAATAAGAGGATAGAATATTCAAAAAATTACCATAAGATTCAATATTCAGTTACATAAGACTTGCAGGAAAAGTTTTGAGATAACACATCTGAAATCCTGAGTTGAATGGTATTACTTTCTGGATAAAAATTGATTATTTAAAACACAATACATTTTTCCCAATATTTACAAGAGAATGGATTTTTTTCATCAGGTTTCCTTCATAGTAATACAGTTTGAAATGAAATTAAATTAAGCATAGACAAATGTACTCACCCTATGGGCTTTTGAAGATAAGTTTTTCACAGATAAAAATTCCTTAAATACATTAATCATAAATAGACAAAATTTCCTTATTTGCACATATTTACAGGTAGTTAACATTTCATTTTCACTTGAGAAATAGGTATGTATTCTTGAGTTTTAATATCCCAACAAAAGGCTACAAAAATTATTTAACTCAACATAGAACACATTAAATCCTGCTTCAGCAGTAGTCAATTCCCAAGTGACGCTCTGTAATGGTTAGTTCAAGTTGGCAGACAGGAAATTTTTGGAATTCAGGAATGGAATGTAGAGATAAGGATGGTTGAGTACACAGTCCAACTGTAGACAATAGATGCTCGGAAATTCACTTCCTTTTTAAACTAAAATATTGAAGAGCTGAAATGTGAAATCTTTTGAAATAGTTTTATAAAATATAAAATGGTCACACTCCACCCTTTCTTCAAAAGAAAAAAATCCATTCACTTGAAGTGCTCGTGATCTTCAGAAATCTTCTTAGTCTGGAATCAGTTCCTCGTGTGATGATGTGTATGGTTTCAAGTCCTCAATGTGCCATCTTCCAACCATTCGACCAACATTGTCTTCAAGTTCGTAAATGAGGGGTGACACCTTTCTTGAAATTGTGTAAGGTCCAACAAAAGCAGGTGCAAATTTTGAGATCACATTCTTCTCCTTGCTAGACTGGACGAAGTTCCTCTTCCATACATGATCTCCTTCATAGAATTCCATGTTTCTTCTCCTGAGGTTGTATTGCCGTGCGCTTCTGATGTGAGCAAGAGCCAGACGCTTTTCAACATCTTCATAGATCTTCTTAAGCTTGGAATTGTGAGAGCGGTAAGGAGAGACCTCTTGACCAATTCCTGAATTGCAGTTTCCGTCAATATTCTCCATCCGGGTTATCTCTCTTCCAAACACTAGACTTGCAGGGGTGTATCCAGTCACCTCACTCTTTGCAGTCCGCAAGGCAAAACCAAGTTTAGGAAGGCATTCATCCCACTTCTGATGATAATCCCCAACATAAGACCTAATCATAGTTATTATTGTACGATTATACCTCTCGGTTGGATTAGCTTGCGCATGTCTGCGAGCGTTGAAAAACATTTTGATTCCATAAGAGGCACACAGATTTCTTGTTTCCTTTCCTATGAATTCTGGTCCATTATCGGAAATAAGAGCACGTGGTGAACCGTATATAAGGAAAACTCTCTCTTCCAAGTGTTGAGCAATGAGCTTTGATGATAGAGACCGAAGAGGAAAAAGCAAAGTGTATTTAGAAAACAGGTCAGTGACGACAAGAATATACTTGAATCCCCTAGGAGTCCTAGGAAGTGGACCAATCACATCAGCTGCTATTATTTCAAAAGGTTGCGATACAGAGCGATTTTCACCCATCATTCCTGCGGGACGCTTCTGTTCTGGCTTTGCCGCTTGACAAATGGTACATCTTCGAACATAGTTAGCGATATCAAATTTCATTTTGGGCCAATAATACAGTTGAAGAATTCTATGGTAGGTCTTGTAAAATCCTAAATGGCCTGACTTAGGATCATCATGACATTCACGATAAACTTGCTCTCTATAATCTTTAGGAACTACAAGTTTCCATTCAAAGCGGTGGTCAATTTCTGGTTGTCTTGGCCTAATATATTTGTACAGAGTATTTCCTTTAATCTGCCACGAAGGATAATTCTCTGGATGGTTTAGAACATTATCATACACTGCCTGAAACCAACCATCTTTGACACCTTGTTTCACTTCAATCAAAGCCAAATCAATTTCTTCTTGCTGTGCTTCTTTTGTTGCTGTTCTTGAAAGTAGGTCCGCTACCGCATTATCCTTCCCTTTGCGGTGCTTCAATTCGAAGTTAAAGGCTTGGAGACGAACTGCCCACCTTGCTAAACGTCCTCTAGGATCTTTAAGGTTTGCTAACCATATAAGGCTATGGTGGTCGGTATAGACGGTGAATTTGGCTCCCTCAAGATAGGATCTGTAATGCTCAATTCCCCAAATTACAGCCAAGCATTCCTTTTCAGTTGTGCTGTAATGTTTTTCAGCTCGGTTGAGTGTGCGACTTGCATAAGAAATAACATGTTCGCCATCTTCATAGTTCTGTGTAAGTACGCAACCAATTCCTTCGTCAGAGGCATCACAGTGTAGTTCAAAGGGTAAGTCAAATTTGGGACAAGATAAAATTGGGGCATCAATAAGAAGTTGCTTGATTTTCTGAAACGATTGTTCAGCTTCTTCACTCCATTTGAACACAGTATTCTTGTGTAAAAGTTTAGTCAATGGGGCTATCTTTGTAGCATAATCAGGTATAAATCTCCTATACCAAGATGTTGCTCCGATAAAACTCCTAACAGCCTTTTTTGAAGTAGGTGACGGAATGTTCTCTAAGGCTGAAACTTTATCCGGGTCAACATGAAGACCTCTGAAGTTGACCTTGTATCCTAAATATTTTAATTCTGATCGACATAGTTGGGTTTTCTCTTTGTTTATGGTTAAGCCAGCTGAGATGAGACGTTCAAAAACTTCAGAAAGAACTTTGACATGTTCAGGAAAAGTTGAAGTGACAATGATGATATCATCCAGAAAGACAAAAACTGAAGGCTCTAATTTTGGTCCTAAGATCTGATCGATTAACCTTTGCCAGGTAGCCGGAGCATTGGTGAGACCAAATGGCATCCGTTTAAATTGAAAAAGTCCACGGCCTGGTATGGTGAATGCAGTCTTCTCTCTTGATTCTTCAGCTATCTTAATTTGCCAGTATGCTGATTTAATATCAATACTGCTCAAATATCTTGCATCACGCAGCTGATTTAATATTTGGTTGACATATGGGATGGGATATGCATCCTTTTTGGTTAATGCGTTCAAGCGCCGGTAGTCAACGCAGAAGCGATAAGTATTATCAGGTTTTCTGACTAAAACCACGGGTGACGACCACGCACTGGTACTAGTTTCTATTATGTCATGCTGTAGCATTTCATCCAATTCCTTGTCTATGTGTCGTTGAACATTTGGCGAGACAGGATAGTAGCGTTGCTTGACTGGTGCAGCATCACCTGTGTCAATCCGATGCTCTACAAGAGAAGTACAACCATATTTTGTTGTCATTTGCGGGTAATATTTGTTAGTTAGCTCAGTTAATTGCTCCTTCTGCTCTGTAGTTAAGTGTTCTCTAGCACATATTGCTCGGGAATTACTTTGAAATCCACCCGTAGCACAGCTAGCTATAGTACAATCAATTGGTTCCTTGAAGTGGAGTTGGTCAGAAAAATACCACCTACCCCTAGATAAATCAAGCATAATGCCGAAAAGTCTTTGAAAGTCGGCACCAAGAATCAATGACACTGTAGTGTGAGGTAAATACAAAACTTCCATTACAATAGTTCTCCCAGATACTTCAATTGGAACGTCCACCGCCCCTCCAATAGAACATTTTGATCCATCTGCAGTAGTAGCTTGGGTTATGTTTGAAGACCTGATTCGATGTCCTAAAAGTTCTAGCATTCTTCGAGTCTTGTCTCCTATTATTGTTCTATTTGCTCCAGAATCCAATAAACCTGTAATTTCAGAGCCACCAATATTTACATTGAGATATGGCCTTACATCTCCTTCCTTGAAGGTTAACAAAGAGGTAATATTTACAGAATTATTTACAACAAAGCTATCCGGACTTAATCCATTTTGGTTTTGACTGGAGCGGAACGGGAGCCGGATGTCTGGCGTTCCGCCGGAGAGTTTCCCAAATTATTAGTAGTCTTGGAATTGCACGAGGGACATTTTAACTTGGTTGTGTTTTCCTTGCCACACCCATAGCAGAACATTGTCTTAGGCTTAAAACAATCTGAGAAAACATGACCGGGTTTGTGACAATTCCAACAGGTAAATGAATTTTTGGATCTTTGATGATTACTTCTGTTAAGCGATGGGTTAGAAGACTCTACAGTTGATATTTTAATGTTGTCCTTCTTAATACGAGGTTTATAAGCAAGATCAGGCTCGAGAAGGCTTCTTTGGGGTTTTGTGTCATAACGTTGAGCTCTGAGACGACCTTTTTCTAGGCTACGTAAGATTACTTCAAGCTCATCAACATTCCTGAAATCTTGGAGGCAGAGTGCTGACTGGTATTCCGGAAGTACATTTTCCTCAATGATATCGAGCATATCTTCTTCAGATTTTGGCCTAGTCAAGCGACTAAATAAACTCCTCATTTTTGCAATATACACTGTGACGGTTTCTTCGGCACCTTGTTTTCGGTTCTCAATTTCTCTCATAAGTCTTCGATCGTAGTCGGGATCTTGAAAGGCGTAGAGCAATTTTGTCTCGAGTCCTTGCCAGTCCTTTATTCTTCCACGGCAGGACCTGTAAACTACTAAGGCGGAGCCAGTAAAGAGTTCACCAGCAGCATGGAATAACTCTCGGAAGGTCATATGATTTGCGACACGTCTATCTTCAACGTCGGCTAGGAATGCCCCAACACTTGTGTTGTCATCTCCAGAAAATTTCAAGTTCCATAATCTCACCGGGGTCCTCTTCAGCATAATCCTTCTGGAGTTACGTCCATCGTTTTCATCTGAAGATAGAGTAGAAGATGATGACATAGACAATTCTTCTTTAAAATGACGAGTCTTCTTCTTCTTCTTACTCTTCTTATTTTTTTTCTTCCGCAGCTTCCCATCTACATCCTCTTCAGCGCAGGTCTCAGAATCTGACAAAATCAGCTGGTCCATCTTCTTTCTTCTCATCTTCAAGTCATCCAGAAAGTCTTTATTTCTTCTCTCATTTGGCCTTATTACTTTTGATGCTAGTTGCTTAGGGAGACCTGCCCCATGTTCTTCACTAGACGAAGTAGAAGGTCGAGCATTAACTGTTTTTGTAGATTCATCTAATTTATTTTGGTCCCTAAGTTCCTTATCTTCACTGTCGCTGGGAGAATCCATCTTATTAGAGTCACCATTCATATCACGGAGTGATTGACCAATCAGTTTCTCATAGCGTCTCACGATATCTTTTATTTCTTGACCAAGTTTTTGTCTATCAGCTTCATAACGGCCACCTAATCTTCCAATTCTCTGATAAGTATGAAAGATCAATGCTTCCACTCTCCGCTTCAATTTTGGTACGTCAGTGGTTTCCAAAGGTAAAACGACGAGATTAAACATTTCCAAGAGTTTACTTATTTTATCTTTGCAGATGTCAACCTCATTTTCGTCATCGTACGCAATAGGTATTGGTATTGACCCAGACTGTTCTTGCCTCAAAAACTTTCTCAACTTCTTCCTTAAATCTTCCATCCTAATCGAGGAATAGTCCTTAAAGCTCCGAACATCTAACTCATGTTCAAGTTCATTCCTGTCCAGATGGTTAATGTGTGACGACTTGTACATCATTTTCCCGCAAACTAAATTCAAAGTTTCAAGGCTAATATTCAAAGATAAACCCAAAGATTCAGAATAAATTCTAAGCAACAAATTATTCAAGGTATAATGTACGACACAATCAATAATCAACAATTTTAGAGATGATAAACAACAAATAACCTCTACAAAGAACTGTACAATATTTCTCCAAGCTACAAAAACTGGACCAAAATATTCAAATAAGTTCAATAATAATCAGGGTTCATATAAGTTTGATATTCTTCTAAGTGTAGACACAACAAATTGTAACAAAACTTCGATAATGTGTGCCCTAAAATCTCCAAGTTCAATCAAGAGTTTTGTATAAGTTGACTGTATTGATAAAAATTCTTCAAATTCTAAAAAAAATCAAGTCCATAAAACCTTGAGTAGAAATCCAACCTAGGCCTACCACGTTGGCCGCGCCATTTTATTGTTACCTTCCAAAATTATATTTATACCTCAGCTATACTCAGTGGGTGAGTGGGTTAGGTTAGGAGTTGAATTTCTAAGACTAGGTCAGGAAAAAGCGCCACTTGTTTTTTTTTTAAAGGTTAAGGTGAAAACAAGAAACCCCCTTTTAAATTCGAATACATATCAATTTACTCAATCAATAAATCACAAAACACAATTTTTTTATAAATGTGAACCGTTAATTCAGAGCTCATAAAAGTTACAAAGTATTTTGTTACTCAAAAATATTTCCAAACCCCTAAGTTTATGACTTGCTTCAGAATACAACAATTATAATACAATTCCAAGTAAATACCTAAATTACAAAATATTTCGGACGTCCGTCTACTATATATTTAAATCAGAAACCCTTTTTTTTTGTTTTAAGTAGATAAGAGAACAAATAATTATTATATATACACAATACACCAATATAGAACAAGTTAAGAATAAAAGTCAAGAATTACTTAGGCTTAAAGCCATTAAATAACTGTGCAGTAGCACGACACAGTTCATAGGTTCGATGATCGGTTACTCAGCTGGAAAAACTGTCCCAGAGAATCACAGCACAAGAAAATTGGAAAAACATAAGTGTCTGACCTTAAGTGTTGAAGCGTAGTCACCACAAGTTATCAATAATATATCCTAAGGTCCAGGTAGATTATTGTTGGTCTCAAATTACAACCTTCTAGAAGTTTCCTCAATAAGTGATAATCTCAACAGGGTATACTCAAAAAAGCCTGAAAATGTAGTATACCTAGCATTAAACAGTGTCATAAAAGTACAGTTCCGGGAATCCTGAAATATTCATTTACATATACAATGTGTATGGAACAGAAACAATATAAATTGATCTTGGTAACTCGTCAAACATTAAATTGCAACATCATTAATAATATTAATTGTTTGTAAGTAGAATCAATTAAGAGTTAATATTACAAATTCAATAAGTACCTTTCCTTCAGCAATCATATACTACTGTAGTAAAATACCTCAATTATTGTACTCATAAATCAACATTAATAATAATCTTTGTATATGAAATAAAAATTATATTTGCAAGGTTAAACAGTGAGATTCACATAATAAAAATTGATTAATCACAAAACTGAACAAATTTAACATGTAACTTTAATTTTCATAAATTATTAGCATTACCGTTACTGCAACGGTAAACGATTGTAAATAAGATATTATTTCTTTACTACAAAACTAACATGTCAATACATTTACAAATTAAAGAAGGTGAAACAATTAATTTATCAAAACAATTATTAACTGTAATAAGAGGATAGAATATTCAAAAAATTACCATAAGATTCAATATTCAGTTACATAAGACTTGCAGGAAAAGTTTTGAGATAACACATGTGAAATCCTGAGTTGAATGGTATTACTTTCTGGATAAAAATTGATTATTTAAAACACAATACATTTTTCCCAATATTTACAAGAGAATGGATTTTTTTCATCAGGTTTCCTTCATAGTAATACAGTTTGAAATGAAATTAAATTAAGCATAGACAAATGTACTCACCCTATGGGCTTTTGAAGATAAGTTTTTCACAGATAAAAATTCCTTAAATACATTAATCATAAATAGACAAAATTTCCTTATTTGCACATATTTACAGGTAGTTAACATTTCATTTTCACTTGAGAAATAGGTATGTATTCTTGAGTTTTAATATCCCAACAAAAGGCTACAAAAATTATTTAACTCAACATAGAACACATTAAATCCTGCTTCAGCAGTAGTCAATTCCCAAGTGACGCTCTGTAATGGTTAGTTCAAGTTGGCAGACAGGAAATTTTTGGAATTCAGGAATGGAATGTAGAGATAAGGATGGTTGAGTACACAGTCCAACTGTAGACAATAGATGCTCGGAAATTCACTTCCTTTTTAAACTAAAATATTGAAGAGCTGAAATGTGAAATCTTTTGAAATAGTTTTATAAAATATAAAATGGTCACATTGTACCATATTTTAAAGCCAAAATGTCGTGTTATTTTCAATAATGTTACCAACCCAGTGCGCCAAAGTCCGTAATATAGGCAGGTGCAAATAATTTGTCAAGATGGGTACCATTTTAGGCAATGTTTCTATGTTTGGATTTTATTAGACACGATAAGAGCAGATATTTCTACATGAATATTTGATATGTGTAGAATAATATGATAAAATTTAGGCAAAAGTGGTGAAAGAGGCAGACACCAACCCGTACAATAGATATAAGATAGTCCAATAAGAAATAATTTAAAAATTTCTGTTATCAAAGGATTTTCCACTGATTTCGTAATAGAACGTTATATTGCAAAACATGACATGATAAAGAGGAAAATTAATTTTAAAATCAGAAAATAACATTGCAAATACTTATTTGGTACAATTCAGTAACCCAATAAATATGTGTGGTTTGAAATACAATTTAAAAATGAACAGCTGTTTTATTAAAAAGTATTATTCACATGGCCAAAATGTAAACAACTCTGTGGAGGGATCTTTAAAGGCTTCTGGGGCAGAGCCCTAAGGGATTTTGCTTAGTTTTTCTTTTGATATCTCATCTACAGACCAAGACCTTTCTTTGGACACCTCTACCAAGTTTCTACGCCCAGCCGTTCTCTCAAATTAGTGGGGACAAAGTTTCCAATTAAATATTTAAATTCCCCCATGTTAATCTTATGGGAGAAAATCCAACTTTGATGGCCTGTGGGGCAAAGCCCGAGGATTTTTATTACATGAATTGGTGAAAGGGGGCGTCTACACAAAAAATACTTTATTTCGACACGTCGTTTGTAAAAATCCGTCCATTATTAACGGAGGAGTAGTGTTTTCAAGAAATCGCCTTCACGTATTATATATAAGGATTCCAAACAGTTTCGTCAACGAAAAACATTTTTGCATTTGTAAACGCAAATCAGCTGACTCCCACAGTTTTCACTTCTTCACAATCGTTTTTAATTTCACGCTGCCGTTTAAATTTTTCACCTAAACCATGCCTAAAAGCACTAAATAGTAAACAAAGGCTTAATGTTCAATTCGTGCCCGAACTACCTTTGCACTATGGAAAATTATTTCGTAGCTTTTGTCTCAATTGCTGAAAAAGTGCAAAATTCATACCATTTTCCTAATGATTCATGGTGAGTACCATTTTTAGACGGACTACCATTTTTTATTAATATTGCCAAAACGAAATATACAATAAACTTACTTTGATATTCTTAGCCAGCCAACCAATTCTGAAAAAGGAATATTTTAAGGAGGCAATCTCTCGAAAATCCTTTTTAAAGAAGTCTCATAAGGTTTCTTTCTGGATGGCAACAGCTAATACACATAACAGTTTGGTTGCTTCTTTGTGGTTTTGTCATTACTTGCTTGGTCTTTGTGGCGAACTCCCTCGTGACTGAGTCCACATAAACCCAACAAAAACATCCTCTCGTTGAAAACAGGAGGATATAATAATAAAAGATGCAGGTAAATAAATGAGCACGTAGGTTTTAATAATAAAATTTGTCGTCCTGTTGACAATTATTGCTTGATGTTTAGTGAAACTATTTAGAACTGAGTTTGTAAATACATTCTGATCGTCCTAAGCTCCTAGTACGAATGTTTTAGCTTAAATAGGTTTCATTTATATATATATATATATATTACTATCTTTGCCCATGCTTCACAAAGGGTCAACAAAAACAAGAAGAACATGGTTCTTTAAAATGAGGTCAAACACGTATAGCTTGATTAAAGACAGTGTGTTCTGTTGTTACTACATATTAACATACATTGTCCATAAATCGTTTGATGGTCGTGATTTTGATGGACGTGGCACAACATGAAAATCCGTTTCATTGGGTCGGTTCTTGGCAGAGAGGGGCGCATGCTAAGATATTATTGATTATTATATGTAGCTTATTTTTATTAAAAACCAGATGTAAAATTCCAAACAGATGTCTTGAATAGTTCAAGGTATACATTCAAAACGATGGGACCCATATGCAAATTGTGCTGTTTAGGGCGCAAAACATTTTTTCCAAACAAAATGAATCCTGTGCAATATCCATTTACCTTTTCAAGATTCTTTTGTTTAGAAAAAGTAATAAATGAATAGAACAACTAATTTACAATAATTTAATAAATCAGGTCACAGTTGTCAAAAAAGTAACCTATTTAAAAACATTTATATGGATATAGGTATATAGATACAGGAAACGAAATTGTTGATATATATATATATATATATATAGCAACAAGTGTAATTCTTGATTTTCGTTTTATTTTCTCCCATAAAGGGGGTTCGTACACCACTCTCATATACATGCAAATGTATATTTAACCTAGTGGTTATTGCCTTAAACCAAATAGGTTCGATCCTGGCATATCCACAAAGCATGTAGTGTACTTAAATTTATAAATCGTATAATTAGAAATAAAATACCAAAAACTCACCTTCACATTAACCTTAATTATTCTTTGGTAGAATAAATCCAAGTTCACTGCTGGTCCAAGTATTTACAAGTACAATAAACTAAGTGATTCAAGTGTCTATCGCCTGAAGTAAACTGTCAAACTTGGGTCGTAACTGAAGTACTTGACAAACCAGTAAATTCTAGTTTAACACAAAACTTGGAACACCACATAAATCTCTTGTAAAGACCTTCATGGAATCAAGACTGTGTAAACTTGGCAGACTGTAACATTTGAGTTGTAGGGCAGAGAAGTATCTCCTAGCATTAAAAACAGTTGTTTTCGAAATTTAAAAACAACTGTTACCGGCAAAGTATATACAAGCATTCTATACATTGCCTGTAACTTTTGGACAAAGTATGAAATGGAGTTATAACGAAGGGATTTTATATATTTTGTTAAATACCTTGGCAGACTATAGAATTCCCACAGGTGTTTAAGCAAATAAGAAATACAGATATTTGTTTTTAAAACATTTACTTAACAGTACTGATCTATTTTGTGAATGGTTAAGTTACGTTCGTGAGTTTTTTTTTATTTTAGATTAAATTAAAGCTCGTCCCGAGGTCGAAAACTCGACCAAAAGTATGTATTTTACAAACTTCTCTATTTTCACCCCTACTTTTTTTTCTCTGCCCCACGCTGTAAATAAAACATGTGATTGGAATTCCTTCCATTTGTTTTGATTTTCTGTTTATATTTTGTTGTTATTTCGTCACCAACATGGCAACCCAATAAGCACCATAAGGCCCATGTTAATTTCTAACAGTAGGCGTAGATTTTCCCTGCGATGCACAGGAGCTGAGAAAAAAGGTTTTCAATAAACATGCTTGCCTATTAATATATAGAGTTAGCCCCATGTTAAATCTCCAAAACAAAAGTTTAATTTCCATTTTTTACACAATTAACATAAATATTCTTAAAATACAAATAAAACCTGCGTATACACGGTTTTGTTTTATCTATTCACATTGTTTGTAAACACACCAGCATAGGATATTAGATTACTTTGTGCGTTAAAGTTTTAGAACACATTCGCATTACGTGAGGGAACTTGCTATGAGTAATTAACCAAGATATTAGCAAGATGGGTTGTATGAGGGGGGGGGGGGGTAAAGCTGTGCCAAAATGATCAGTCAATAGACACTAGGGGTGGGTGTCACCCTTCCCCTCACTTCTACTCTCATAATCACTCTAATTACAGCCTTAATGTCACTCTTTGTAAATTAACGATCCTGCGTTTTGTGCCATTAGTGAACATATGGTACTTTATATTTCAATCCACCTTGTTAACTGTTTGTGTTGATGTTGGTGTAGAGTTATTGAATGTTCGTGCGGGTAAATAGGTTTCCCCAAAGTTTCTATTGTTTCTGTTACTACAATGGATTTCATGTAGTCACAATCACGTTGATTATTATAACCGGTTTGAATTTGAAGCAACATTGTCTCAGATTGGATACAGTGCTCACTTAGTTATCAGAAGGTGTGAAGCTATAATAGGTTTTGTTTAGGGTATAACAGTTGTAATAGTTAAAAAAGGTTCAGTCTTGGTTATGAGGTTACAATAATGTACGAGTAAAGTAGGAGTATGGTTTTTTGTTAGAGGACACTAGGGACGAGTCCGGATTTTTTTCACATTACTTCAGGCTAGACCTAGGGGTTGCGGTAATATCACTTGGTGATTTGGCGGTATTTGAACCCGGGACCTCAGTGACTTAAGTCCCGCACTCTACCACTAGACCAGGTTCCCCATAGTAGAGTATAGTGTTGATTATTTAAATACCTGATTAAATCTTATATCCTATTGCTACAATTTAGGGCTAGGTAGCTAAGTGGAAACAGTGGGATAATCACTGATCATTAGATGGTTCAGAATTTTTTTGGGTGTTTAAAACTAGACCCAGTTGTCCTTAATCACAATGTTGGTCTTTTACTAAACTAAACCAGACCCGTTGATTTTGCTTTATCAAGAAGTTATAATTTGTATTGGTGGATTGAAAATATAAAAATGTATTGATATAATTTCTCTAGGTACAACATTACGTTTGAATGAGACACATTTTTTTCAAAGTTTGCAGAACATCTTCATTTCCTACCGGTCCAATATTTCTAAGTAATTTAAAAATGTTCAAAAATGTATGGAACTGACGCAAGGTTACATAATTGTATGAATGAATTTTCCCTAAACAAAAACCCTTAAAAATTCTCAATCATCCATTAAAAACCGTTTAATGAATGTGATATTCAAACATATCTACTGAACAGTGAATTCCAACGGGTTTAATATAGTAAATGAGCTGTAAACACAAAGCACACTCACCATACCCGCGGCGAAACTGTGTAATACTGCTTTGATGTTTGGATCCAGGGTTTAACTCGGTCTCAAAGTCTAATCAATGAACCCACAAAAGTTCCACAAATGTTGCGGTGACTCATGTTTATCATAATAGTTTACAGAACTATTAACTAATCAAAACTGTGCAATACCGCTTTGTTGTTTAAAGCCTGGCTCTAACTCGGTCTGAAAATCGAATTGTCTAATCAATGAACCGACAATAGCATACACATCCATAAGGGCTAAGGGGGCTCAAGACCCCCTCTTGAGTCCCAACTTTAACCACATTAACACACAGATGGTGGAACCGAGTGGAAAAGGGTGTCAGATGAAGGAAGGAATGAGCACGAGGTAGAGATACAATGGAAGTGTTAGGGATCCCAAGTAAATTTTGGGGTTCCAGTGGCCACAGCAGTATGATTTGAAATAAAAAACGTGCAAAAGACTATAAATTGACAAGCAAATTTAGGTACCAAATCAACTATTTTATACCTAAATTTTAAAAATTGTTTGGACCCTTCCTCTTTAGTGGTGGTTATTCCGTACTTCATGGCCCCACTTATAAAACAGATTCATGTCATGAGAAAAGAAGGTTCCTTATAAAATTTAACTCTGAAGAGAAAACCAGGAGGCAGACACCCCTTTTTCCAAAGCTAAGATGGTTGGACCAAATGGAAAAGGAGAATGGGTAGAACAAAGAAAGAGGAAAATATATAGAAGAACGGAGGCAATGTGTTGGTTACCACATGGATGAGTCGGCAGACATGTTTACCTACATGTCGGACCGTGTATGGGGGGCTTAAAGCCAAAACTGTATAATACTGCTTTGATGTTTGGAGCCTGACTTCAACTCGGTCTCAAAGTCTAATCAATGAACCCACAAAAGTTACATGACAACCACATCAGATGTTGACGTAGTTCGCTTGTACGCCACAACGAGTCCCCTCACCACTTACCGGCATAATTTATTTGTGAAGAGAATGGCGAGAATTCCAGCTCTGTAGCTGACATGTAAGCTTCGCTGTGTGTTTTTAAATTTGGTAAACTATTGAATCCCCAGCAGCGTGTAAGATGAGGTCAGTGATACTTTTTTATTGCAATAATCATATCCTAAGCTGACGTTCATCGCCAACTGTAAGCTATGGCCCTAATGTAATGAGTGAGGGTAAAAGTGCGGAAATGGGTTATAGGTTTTAAAAATAACCGTAAAATACCTTTGTGGTCTTCTGAGAGAAGTCTGGCTACCCACTAAAACACAATTTCTTACGAAATGAACATTTTCAAGGCCGTTTTTAAACTCCCTAGCCTATTTCTGCACTTTCCCCGCTAGCATTGCATCAGGATCATTAACTTAATTCTAATGACAATGAACTTCAGCATTGGTAAAAAAACGTATCACGCACGCGGGAAGAGACTCGAGAGTTTAAGAATTTAGAACATGTACAGTCCGTTACAGAGCTGTCAATTTGGTCATTCTGTTCACAAATGATGCCAGTTAAGTGGCGACGAACGTCGTTGGGGCGTACGAACTAACTACGGATTTATACGCAAAAGCGGCCTTACATATTATGAAACGTAGTTTACAGAATTATTCAAAGCAAAACTGAGTAATACTGCTTTGATGTTTGGAGCCAGGGTTTAACTCGGTCTCAAAGTCTAATCAATGAACCCACAAAAGTTCCGTGACAACCACATCAAATAATGCAGTGACGAAACATGTTTATCCAAATAGTTTACATAATTGCTCAAAGCATAACCGATTGACATTTTTAGATTTGTGAGTAAGCCAAGCACAAATTTAATAAAAATGTTTACTCTTTGTTTTTGTATGAAGTGTATGATACCAGTTAAGTTGATTTGTATGCCATCTCAGCATAATTTGTATTACTGATTGTGTATTCTGGCAAAATGGGAGGATGGAGAAATATTTTCGTTTTCTCATTTAGAAAATAACATGTCACGTTAGAGTTTGATATGGTGACATTAACATTACAAACAGAGACATTTGCTATGTTACGAGGAGGGTCCTGTTTTTTATTGTAATTTGGCACAACGCACCACTCTTCTGCAAAGCATCCAATGAAAACGACCGAGACATGGTTTGATAAATATTTTCTGTAGGCTAAAAATACTTTTATGAAACTATCATTGATGTTTAGTTCTTATCTTAATTGTTTTTACTTTTTTAAGGGAAGAAATTTCAACTGTTTAGACACACTGTTCAAGAACATAATCTGTAGGCATTATTATTCTTATTTAAAGCAACACAGGGGTATAATCATACTTTGATAGGTTGACTTAAATAATTAATAATTCTATCCAAACAAATCAGTTCAAGTTGAATTAAACTTGAAGGTAAATGAGGTTATTCTTCATGAGGTTATTTTTGTTACGTAAGAAGTTTTATTCATTAAAATAGTAACATGTAAATCCAATTTCATTGATTCCTTACTCCATTAATTTAAGCCTGCAAATCTAATCTATTTAATAGATTTAATGGCGGTTGAGCTGAGTACCTTATTATATTTTAATTTAAGGGTATCTATTAAAAACGTATCCATTATTTTATCATTTTAGAAATTAAACTCTTCCTTCATATTGTGATTATGGTATAATGGAGTAATGGAGTGTCTTTAATAAATAAACTGTGAAAATTAAATTTCAATTGAATACACTATACGTTTTAATGGTGCTTAGTAAAAGTATATCCGTTTCATTTTCTAGTAAATCTCTTTCTTAAGATTATTATTTCATTCTTGTAGATTTCTAGATTTTCTAACCCAAACAGTTTATTAAAAGAGTATTTTTAATCATTCTTATAATTTTCGATTCCACTAGTCAACCGGGTTTCGACTTATTTTCATTCCAAATTCAAAAAGAGTAAGCATTAAGTCATCTAGAAATATGAGTTTAAATTACCTTTAATACAGTCAGCTAACAAAGTGGGCTTCCTTGGACTGATTATAGCACAGGAAAGTTGCTAATTGCTACATTTACTTATTTCTGCAACATTCATTTTACTTTTGCCGCACTCTTTTTTTCTACAATCCAGTATTCCAACCAAACAACACCAAACAGCGTGCTTTTATTAGTCACGTACAACTTAACACAGACTAAGTCAGATACTACGACTACGATCAGCTGGTGCAGCGTTTCCCATTTCGTTCAACGCTTTGATTTAACCTAACCTAACCTAAGAACGTGTTGTAAAGTGTTTGAAAGCCTGATTATTTATATGTTTTATAGTCACTGTAGGAAAATATAATGTTTAATGCGAAAACACTAGTTACACAAATAACTACTTATGTTTTTAAACAGTGAACAACTTTAGTACGATGAGTGGTAGTTACACACACATAGAGATCAGATGCTGTCCATTGACTATAAGCAGTAACTCATCACTTTGCATTGGCCATTACACCAGTTAGTGCTCGTATACTTTACATTTATGTGGCCACACCCTGCCTTTATGTGGCATATAAGCTGAATTTGGTTAAGGAAAGTTTTGAATAAAACTCCGCCTTTTATTAATTCGAAATATCGAAAGCATTGACTATATATACCTACAGTACTGTATATATACCTACCTACCTACTGTAGGTATATATAGTCAATGATCGAAAGTTAATGTTTACTGGATTATTTGGTTGATTGTAAATTTATAACAGTTAAAAAGAATATAAGGAATCTATAAGGAACGTAGGCTACGTTTAATCCACGCTGACATTTAATAAAACTAAAAAATTCGTCATTACTTTTCATTGTTAAATCTAGTAATTAAAGTAAAAAAGTAGTTTGAATCTGAAACATTCATTACTTCTTTGTTTTATTTCCATCAACCCAACTTTTTCAGAACGAAAACAAAAAGGATTAAGTTAATGAGTACCATATCGCATAATAAAACAGTAAAGGGCCTTTGAGAGTAGCGAAAGCAATTAAACTTTTTGTCTCAGTTTCATTTTGAAGAGGTGAACAGAAACCAGGACGCTTCAAGAGCTGAAGTGGAAAGAAAAGCTCTGTGATCTTTGTGGACGAAATTAAACTTTTCATCGCTATGTTTATTGTTTGTTACATTCACAAAATTGTTGTTTTTACTTGGTTACCCTAATTTTATTCATGTGTCGCCTATTTCATGTATGTTTTAAGTCCCATCCTAGCCGAGAGTAAACAAACATATCTAATGATTCAGCTGTTTAATGTTAACTAGTGGTCGCCTCGTGGTTGAAAACTTGACCAAAAATATGTATTGTGCAAACTTCTCTATTTTCACCCCACGCTGTAAATTAAACATGTGATTGGAATTCCTTCCATTTGTTTAGATTTTCTGTTTATATTTCGTTGTCATTTCGTCACCAGCATGGCAACCCATAAGGCCCAAATACAGGGCAAATATCTAACAGTATCCGTAGATTTTCCCTGCGATCATTGACTAAGCTGCGATGCTCACGAGCTGAGAAAAAAGGTTTTAAAGAAACACGCTGGCCTATTAATACATAGATTCCGTTCGATTTAATGTAGACTGTGTAGAGGGTGCGTTTATGTTTAATGTTTGTTTTTTCTTAATTCACTTATTTAAAAACTAGTCTAACAAAAACTATGTAATTATAAACAATAGCTTTTCCTCTGGTTGTATGACACAGTAAAGCACAACAAAATGTTAATTTTACCCTAAATACAGCTCGTTTTTCCTGTCTAGTTCATATATTGGTGACTTTGATCACTAGTGTTGACGAAATTTGTTTACACTATTTTAGGATTAATTTCATGATTTGTGCTGTTTGGCTATGTAGGCCTAACTAGCAGACGAGCTGTTGCTCAATATGATAAGCTTGTTGTTTAGTTGCATGAGGTTTTAAATCACTGAAATAACAAAACACAATTTGTAAACAAAACTCCACAGTAGTGCACCGGATGGAACTAACAATAAAATTGTCCAGCTGTTCCATAAGAGTTGTTTTATCTACTACTGTAAATGCTTGTACTATTCAAAGTTGATGATTGAGGTTCTAAAATATACTTTTTCGATTTATGATTTCAAAGGCAATACCCATATTATTAGGTAGGATAATACAACAAATGTATTCAGTTAAAGTAAGTTAAAAAAATGTATTGTCATAATAGAAACTTTAAAATTCATAATTTCCAACCAAAATTATAAAACCGTATTCATTGTTAAAACTAACTTAAACTTTGCATTATATGTGTGTTATTTTTGGTACATTTTCTCAATGTGTTAATCTGAGGTAGCTCCCGAAATAGGTTTCTGCTTTATCAGCTTTATTGGGTAAAAGGACTTCCGTTACAGGTCAGTGAAGGACTTCAGAGAACCAATTACGAGTCAACTCAGCCTTTAAGTCTAACTAGTACAAATCAACTAACTCACTAATCGGTTTTAATTGCCAAACTAAACTATACTGATTGCTTGCGAATCGAAGAATGGACTTCTTATAACAAATTATAGACTAATCTCTTATTACAAACTGTCACTACTTGTTGCCGTGTAACAGGGGCAGCTCCAGAGGGTAGGCCTAAAATATTACCATGATAATGAGCTTATGTTGATACAAATTTAAGTTGAAAAATAATGTTAGGAATGCGTCTTGAAACTAAACTTGGATAATGGCTCCAGTGACGTGTAGGGGGGGTCCTGGGAGTCCGGACCCCCTTCCGGTCTTAAATATAATATTTTTTTGTTAAATTAAATGTAAAATTATATAATCATACTGTATTGACGTTGCGGTTGATTATTTTCAATGCCAAGAGAGCTAAAAAGACCGTTTTAGGGTCTATATTTTTTTTTAATTTCCCGGACCCCCCCCCCCCCTTTTACCAGACCCCCAGGCTATCGACCCCCCCTATTTTGAAATCCTGGCTACGTCACTGATGGCTCAATAACAAAGGTGCAAAAGAGTCACATAATTTGAATAATATTAAAGTTGTATTGCCATTTAGGTGCCTTAGTAGTTAGCCACAAAAATACAAATTATTGTTTAGTTCAAATAAATTACTCGTACTATTCGTTGACTATCTGTTTCATACAATATTACCTTTACACATATTTTAAAATTGATAATAATATATTCATCATAAAGAGCGTTTGTCCTTACTACGTGGTCTATTACTGAATAGTATATGTTTTACTTTTTGAGCATACTGGTTGGATTTTAGCGTATAGGGTGTCTAACAGACTTTTATTTTGGGTATTTGTTCATTTATATTTTGCATTTTTTATATTTTAAATGTAAAATCGTGAGCTGACCACTAAGGTATGAGGACTAGTGCTGTGATCTAGCCGTATGATGTACTAACTACTTGGTCTTCATCGCCACGCTGTGTATTGTAATTACCAACATTTGAGACGTAAAAAAGATCCTGTCCTTTATTTTTTTTGTATTTAAATTTCTAGTATAGGTATGATGAACACTGAACAGCCATCGCCCTCACAAAGTTGAGGGATAATGCTGCGAGATATCTTGTCAGGGGCGGTCCTCATCGTCGCGCTGTACTTTGTTATATCTGCATTGTCATGTAAATGACTCTATAAAATGTTTGTGCTAACATAGTCGATAGTTTGTTGACTACTGCAATGACTTGACTATTTAAAATGTTTAGAAAGAATCTCGGCAAAAGACGAGTCTCGGCATGCGATCAGATCTGTACTATGTTGTGACGACCGTTTACCATAAATTAGTTAGTAGGCCTACTTAAATGTATTTTTGTCCATATTGTTTTGTTCGTGTGTGTCGTAAAAACTATGACGTGACCCTTATGGTTTAAAAAAGTTTTTGTAGATTTGACAATGACGCATTGACGTCGAAACGTACGTAATCCTAGATTTTGGACTACATGGATCACTTGGCGATTAAGGTAATGTAACCTCATATACATATTATCTTATTTGCTACAAAATGTTAGTTAATGTCAAAAATACACAAATAAAAATATTTTAAACCGATTGGCAAACGCTCCGTTACTAAAAATAACAATTGCACAGCAGAGCAGACAGTTATTTTGACGGTTATCGATAACTCCTAGTTTTCGATAACAGCTGTTTCCGATAACAGTTATCGTCCAATAACCGTTATTAAATAACGGCTGCGTTATTTGCTCCCCACCTCTAGTACCGATTGCGATATTACAAACCTACTCGCTTATTAACGAAAGTCGAACTGCCAAACTGCCTTTGGCAGTTCGACTTTCGTTAATATGCGAGTAAGTTTGTCTCAGCGGACCCGGTTGTACAGCCACACAAACCAAAACAAATAACACCACTAATAATTTAGAAATAACATACAACACGTTTCGGTTACTTACCCTGGCTATTAAAAACACTATGAGTTGACTACTGATACTGTTACGTTTTATTTCATAGGAGGAGATGGAGGATCGGCCTCGCATTTCGACCCTCATCAGTTCACTCGGCAGCTACTCCAACACCATCAGTCCTCCCCCGGCCGACCCCGACGCAAAGCCAACAGGAGGCGGCGCTCGCATGGGCACCTTCATCGGCGTCTACCTACCCTGCGTGCAGAACATCTTCGGCGTCATCCTCTTCATCCGTCTCACTTGGGTCGTGGGAACAGCTGGAGCAGCTTACGGCTTCTTCATCGTCTTCACCTGCTGTTGTGTTGTGAGTTTTTTTGAGTGATTTAGTTTAAGATTGTTAGAATCCGGATGACTTCCATACTTGTTGCTGTCAGATGACCCTAGTTTAGGTTTCAATGACCGATACTTTTGAACATAAAGGTTCGTTTTCAAGTCGGTTGCCATGTTATTGGATCCTCTGTATAAGCACCACAGTAATTAAGAGTATTAAAACGGGGTGTGGCTTCATAATGAATCATCGAAATTAAGACAGTAACTAGATGGTCTGACTGATCTCCAAGTAAAACCTTTTAGTTCAGACCTGGAATAAAATCCTCCTGAGAGGCTAATACAATAAAAGTACAATTTAAGGTCCTCTATGCTGTATACCAACCCGCGTTTAATTCGGTCCAGTAATGGTCAGGCTAGCTGTCATAAGTTTTGCAAAAGTATTTTAATAGGATATGCCTATATAAGTTTAGAATAGACACTGCAGTTAGCGTCCTCTAATCGTGCGATTCGATTTAATTAGGTTGCATTAACTTTGTCCTAGATATTTATTAATTGCTCTGTCTCAGTAAACGACGATTCCTGGTGTGGGACTTCTTGGAGTTTTAATCACTAAATTGGATGGCACAAAGGTACTTAATTAATACTTTAATTAATTGGCTAACCAATCAGAGGGCATTTTTATTCCTCTTCATTAGGTTTGTCATTCAATGATCAACATATCAACCGTGTTAGTTAACGTGTATGACCTAAATATTATTTCATATTCGTATTAAATTTCATACCTAGACTTCTGTGGATCATTTTAAAATATATCGAGTTTTCTGGCGTCTGGCAGTGATTCATTTGAAGATCTCAATTGAGAATTTAAATCCAGAATTATATCACAGATCCAAGTTTTTTTCCAAGTACTTTTAATATAATTCCAAGTTATCATAACTCAAATACTTCATAATCCCAACATATCGAGAAACTAACGAACATCACAATTCTAAGGGATCAGTATTAATAGATAACTTGTCTTTTCTATTTTTCAAGTTGTCTTATTTCCAAACAGGGACAGTCTGATAGTACTGTTTGGAAATAATTTACGTATTTTTAGCCACTTGGAATAATATAAACGCTTGGAAAAGTAAATTTTTGAAGTTACTTGAAAATATGATCATTCAGAATCAATTTGCTAAAGTAATACTAGTTTAATTAGATATATTGCACTAAGAATTGTGAACGTCCATATTTTACTGCACTTGGGATGATATTTTTGGGAATTATAAACCCCTCACAACACAAAATTTTGATTTATTCAGAAATAAAGGTCATTACATTTTTTTCTATTACCTAGACTTTGCTGACTGCCATCTCCATGAGCGCCATCGCCACCAACGGTGTTGTGCCGGCTGGAGGGTCGTACTTCATGATATCACGGTCGCTCGGCCCAGAGTTTGGAGGCGCTGTTGGAATATTGTTCTACATAGGCACAACCCTGGCCGCTGCCATGTATATCATTGGAGCTGTCGAAATCGTTTTGGTGAGTGTTTTATTGTGTTTCTTGTGACTTTCAATGTGTTTTTGTTTGGTATATTGGATTACTAACATTTTGTGATTGTGAAGGAAGGAAATTGTAAAGTCCAAGTTATTCGTCAGGGTTTTGATATTAGGGTTTACAATAGATGTCAATGGTCATAAAGGATTAGCTTACCCCATTTTATAATTCAACAATGAATATGAAATACTTGAAAACAGAATGAACACATATGTGTTTGAATACCTATATCGAACTTGGAAAATATTACAAAAGGAACTTACATCCAACAGATTATCCATCCAGTTAGTACAGACAGGGGAAACCGCGGGTGGCTACGGTTTGTTTAGTTTAAGTTGTGGGGTTAGGATTTGTGTTTGTACAATTCACAATCAGTATTATCAACATTGAAAGGTAAATAAAACCAAACTGAGGTATCATGCCTTTACTCCATAGTTTTGGTCTCCTTCACTTATTGCCACAAAATTATTTGGCAGATTATTGACAGAATGGCTTTTTAAAATGCTTGCATGAAATCAATCATTAAACTATTAAATTATTTTAAAAACATACTTTTTGTCCGACCTTTGATGATTAAACTTTACTCACAATTATATTGCAGACATACATGGCACCGAGTCTTTCAATATTTGGGGACTTCACAAAGGACGTAAACATCATGTACAACAACTTCCGAGTGTATGGGACAGGCTTGTTGATGGTCATGGGCACCATCGTGTTTGTCGGGGTCAAGTTTGTCAACAAGTTTGCTTCCGTCGCTCTCGCCTGCGTCATCCTGTCCATCCTGTCCATCTACGTTGGAATCTCCGTAAACTTCAACGGAAACGATAAACTCAAGTAAGACCAAAGACTAAATTTGTTCTTTGGTGTTTTCTTTCTAGGTCAAAACAGTTTCAGACTATTACTGATTGCTCTTTGACAGCTATTTGGTGTGAACCGTTGTAACTTGCCTATTTTGAGGGGGGGGGGAACTAGGTTTTTTATTTGTCCAGCATAACCATAGGCATAGCCTACAAGCCCTAACTATGGTTATAGGCTAGGAAGCTAACCTCATAACACTGTTGAGTTTGGTAATAAACAAGTGTAGAACTAAAATTATTAATTCCAAATCTTCTGTTATTTTATGGGAAAATCACCATTAAAAATTGAAATTTTAAAAAAAGTTAAAAAAAACATCTGGAGATATAATGGAGTGGTACCTACGAGCCAAATTTCATTAAAATCGGATGATAGGTGTGGTCTGTAGCTCTGTACACATCCACACACTCACACACACAGATATTACTTTGAAAACCACTTTTTTGGGTTCAGGGAAACCCAAAACAGATATCCACTCAAAACTCAAACTCTTTTTATGTGCGTCACTTTTTGGTGGATATGATTAGTGACGTCAAATTATAGCTGGCAAAACTGATCTTTACTTAGCTGCATCACTAGCTTGTGGTCTGCGTGTGCTGTTAACCAAGTGACACCCGTGTAAAATTATAAAGTACCTCGGGTCGTGGCAATGACTTTAGAGTTGCAAATATGTGGCGATCGGTAGGGAACGTGTTAATTTCTTCTGGATACTTTTCGTCAAAGTATGTTAACACCTGATACGTTTCTTTCTTAAGCTACTAATCAGAAGAGACTAGAAGCTAGGAGTTCCACAGTCCTTATAAACACTAGTGGTTTTAACACCTAGAAAATGTATCCATAATAGCCTAACAACTAAGAAAGAGTCCTTATCTACGCTGTTTCAGAATGTGTGTGCTGGGAAAACGACTGCTGAAGGACATAAATATTGAGAACTGCACAAAGGAGGAAGGAGGCCCTCTGTTCAATCTCTTCTGCAACAGCTCCACTGGTGGCCTGGCAGGCTGTGATCCTTACTTCCAGGAGCACAACATCTCCATTGCCAACGGAATCATGGGTCTGTCCAGTGGAGTCTTCTTCAGTGAGTTAACACCTTCAACCATTGTATTTTCCTTTGAAGGATTTAGGCTAATTGCAAAACGCAACACCAAAGGTTGCACAGATATGTCAAGATTTCCTGACACGACCAAATTTTTTTTAGACAAACTCTTCACAAAAGGGTTAGGTACAGCCGTTTTTGTGGCTGTCCAATCAGGGCCGGATTTAGCATTTTTGCGCCCCTAGGCCCAAAACAATTTTCCGCCCCCTAGTCTGGTCACAGTTACTTTCTTTCAAACCTTTATTAAAAACTATATCACGACCATAGGCTTAAGTTAATTGCTTGAATATCACTCTTCGTCGGAATCGTTGCATTGCAAGTTTTTTTTTAGAATTGACTTGTTTAGCATTAACAAAATGTCGTCTTAAACACTTTTAGCAAATTTATGCCTTTACTAAATGCTCACATTTGTGGCCGTATGGCCGCCGTGGGACTCAACTGAAACAAAACAACTCAACTCACTGAGCATTCATGCAAAAAAAAGCATGGCCATTGATTCCAATTCAGGGTCAAAAACATGAACTCCATACAGTACGTGATACCATAGATTATACATACTCCTTTAGTAGATTTGTCATCGTTTTGGATTAGCCTAGCTGAAAACAATTCTTTTTATTTAAGGAGTATGTTTTATCTATATTTAAACCTAGTTTATCCAAAATAAAACAATCTAATCATTAAAAATAGGTCGTCTCCTGTTTATATTAAAAGAAATTAAAACCCACATAATAGAACTAACCCTAAAATAATAGGAACAAAATTACGTGATAACTAACATCAAGTGTCACCAACATAAACTAGACATTGACAAATTTTGAATTAACAATGTCATGAGAAGTCGACTTGAGTGAGTTACATTTAACCTATGGTTGTACTGCATCTAGGCTTTGACTATTCAATTATCTAGGTTATATTTACAAAGCAAAACAGAGCAATATTCCGGCCAACAATACCGATCCTTAGGTCTGAGGAGAAAATTACAGCATTAATGGTGCTTTGAAGGGTATTGCATTTTTCTAAAATCTAATGCAAACTGAAATTAATATTTTTTCGTAAATTTTAAAGGTAAATTCATCGTTGTTTTGATATTCAACACAACCTATTATATATTTTTATTACTTAATAGCTTTTGTTTTGTGAAGTGAGGGTGGTAACAATGTCTACCACGCATGCGCCCCTAATCACTCTGATCAGATAGTACCGAGCCCGAGCCAGCATACTGCATAGTGGCAATGCAGTGGCAATACGATGCGTACCGCTAGGGCGCTCGTCAATGTCAACATCCCTACAGCCTACTCCCGTATAACCGGTGTTCGCTCACAATTTTGTAACGAAATTGATGCGTAGTTCTGGAAAATAGTTTAAGTTTCCTAACAATTATTTCTTCTTATGAACCTCAGAATCACAACGCTTAAACAGGCAGTTTTTTTTATCAACTAAGACTATTTATTTTCATTTTTAGATATAAAAAAAATCCTCTCGGTCGTGCGCCCTCTGGGACCTTGCGCCCATAGGCCCGGGCCTACCGGGCCTATTGGGAAATCCGGCCCTGTGTCCAATACAGCAATACAGTACAGTAGACTCCCTCTTATCCTGACTCCTCGGGACCGAGGCCAGTCCGTATAACAGTTTTTCCGGTTAAACCGACGTCCTCAAAAACTCGTTTAAACGTATTTGACTTAATTTTAGGAGAGCATTGTATTTAGACATGTGATCACTGGTCTCAAATCTTTCCCACGAGAACAGTAATTTTAGCACCACTCACTTCCTGCCGATCTAGTCCGGTGATGAAAATTGTCCGGTTAAAGAGATGTCATTTCCGCTGATTGTAGTCCGGTTAACCCGATATCCGGTTAAAAGGTGTTCAGATAAGAGGGAGTCTACTGTACAGTACCCTAAAAGAGGCTGGAACTTAAACACTCGCAGGACATTCACAATTCCGCAACTGTATTCTGTAGCAGAATTTAACTGTCAGCTAGGATTGCTAGGAAAATCTTCTTTCTAATTGAATCAGTACAGTGTTTGTGTACTTTAAAAAAAGTTTTGAAATTACTGAACATTTGGCTTTCATGATATTAAGTCAATGGCCAATGTTTTCCACAAAAGATTATCCAGGCCTGTACAGGTCCCTTAGGCTATGCCCTGAAACTATTGGAAGTAAATGGTTGGACTCCATAGCAAGAAAGAAAAACTTCAATGTTTACATTGTAATATTCTATCTTGTAATCTGTAAAATTGTAATACAGTGTAATATTGTAAAACATAAAGACTAGTCTGACATAATTTTTTCTGTTTCAGCCAACATATATGACAGTTTCTTGGAGGAAGGTCAGTTTATCGCTCGTTCCAAAGATCCTGAGGAGATTGAGCCACTAGACCGACCAATCTACAACCAAGTGGTCGTTGACCTCACGACCACCTTCACTATTCTCATCGGCATCTTCTTCCCCTCAGTAACAGGTCTGTCAATATCAATTAAGATTGCAAAAGTTATAAATTATAAAATTATAAATAAAAAAAACCCCTAAAATACACAGCTTTCTACATTTCAAGTTTCGTGCCATATTGGAAAATGGCTGCCATTTTTTAAATAATAGAATAAATATTTTCTACATATTTTATGGTATTTTTTGGAATTTAAATGCAATTTTAAGACTTATTTACTCTTTGCATTGTCGCTATAAACCTACTCGTTTAGGAGCTACATGATGCAAAATGTATACCGGAAGTCATTTTTACTTATGCTTTAGCTCCTAAACAAGTAGCTTTATAGAAAAAATGTCAAGAATAAATAAACGGTATCAGCAATCTGACACATACTTTCTCCCATAAGCTGGTCAACAACCTTTAAAGTTTTCTCTAATTCTTACCGTTTCCGATATCCCAATGGTGGCCTCCTTGAGTTGATCACCCTGTATAGGTTACAGAAAACCCTCAAACCTTTGGGACTTAAAAAATGTATGCTATAGCAAATAATTTAAAGTCAAAGATCACATTGTCATTAATTTAGCCGTTCAATCCAGTTTGTGGATGTCTGATAAGACTCATCCATCCTCTTTCCATACTTTTTCTCCAAATAAAGCTCTGCTTACACTTGCTGTCGATGTTTTCTGTCACCATAAGGTCCCATTTTATGATGTCTTGTTTTTTCTTTGTGGTTTTCTATTTCTTTTCTTTCCACCAATTTCTCTATTGAGTGAAATTTAAGTCACTCTTCCTTCTACAATAGTGACAATAAACCACAATAGTTTTGTAATTTCCGTCATAATCATACTGCTGTGTAGGAACTTAATCTCTCAACTTCAAAGTAATTTTGCCAGATTTATCATTACAAAACCTTTAGAAAAGGATGAATGACATATATTTACTATAAAATATTTTGTCCTTTTGATACATACCTCAATCCATTTTCATTTTCTCGCAGGTATCATGGCTGGGTCCAATAGATCGGGAGATCTAGCGGATGCTCAGAAGTCAATTCCAACGGGAACGATCTGCGCCATTTTGACGACTTCCACTGTTTACCTCTCTGCTGTGTTACTGTTTGCTGGCACGGTAGACAATTTACTCCTGAGAGACAAGTGAGCTAGTTCAATAGCATGTTCAAAATAAAAATAATGCGCTTTAAATAGTAATATAGTTTCAAATTTATCTCATGATTCTGGAAATACCATAATTATTGTATACATTTTACACATCATTGTGAATGTCTATTGTCTAGCTTGATTAAAAGGATCATCAATAGTTAAACAAAATATTGACAGTGAAGATTTTCCATAACCATATCAATTATATCAATATCAATCATCATTTATTTAAGGTGACCACTAGGTCTGTATTTTAACCCAAATATGAGTGAAGGATGAGTGGTGCGATCTTGTAGTATTGTTAGTGACTAAGGCCGACATGTTCTGCCTTTAGTCTGTAGCTGTTAATAAATAGCCCATACAGCCAATGGCAACTAAGAGACCTACAGTTTATAGTGGAATCCTAACCACATTTTTGCCTTGTAATTAACGATTTGGTCTAATTATCAGGATAGCACTGCGGATAGTCGTAGTACTCACTAGTGCAGAGGTTAATCTACACCAAGGAGTATCGCATCCACAGTGCATGCCTATAAATATCCACAATTCGTGACCTCCGAGTAGCTGGATTACAGGACGACACCGATTACCCCCGCAGCAGATTAACTGCTGTATACAAATGTGTTTCCAGCTATCGTGTTTTGCAGTTTGTGAACTATGTCATGTTTTAGGTTTCTTCCTTTTGAAAACGTGATCAGACTTCTGACTCCAAAACGCCATGAAAATTTGGTTTGAATCAGTGATGGAAAATAACACCGATTTGTATGCTAACCCTCCCTCACCAAACAAATTACTACCCTATTAAACAAAGAAGGTTAATATTAAATGTTCACAAAGGACTGATGGGTGGACTTTCATTGTTTTACAAATTAACTGTGCCAACCACTAGTGTCCCAAGTGCCTTTAAAATACAGCAAGTGCAACAAGACTTCATAATACTCTGTCTGTTGCAGATTTGGCCAAAGTATAGGGGGGAGACTAGTGGTAGCCAACATAGCTTGGCCCAATGAATGGGTGATTCTGATTGGTTCGTTCCTGTCCACCCTGGGAGCCGGCTTGCAGAGTTTGACCGGAGCCCCTAGACTGTTACAGGTAGCCTACTTTACCATCCCTTAGCCATCCCTTACTCCATCCCTTAGCCATTAGCCCAAGAATCCAAACGGACATTCTAGAATACACGTCTCTCTAATCCTCTGTTATTTCACCTGTATGTGTCTTCATTTGCATGGCACTTAAAATCATGGAATCGGTGATGTATGTTACACGTTTGCAAAGTTTCAGGGGTAGAAGATGTATTATTATTCAAGCCCTTCCAATAATCAAGATGTTTATCCTTTAAATGTTGTATTTTTTAAAATGAAATCTTCTTATACAATTTTAATAACCATTGCCAGTTTTTTGGACTATTGTTTTTAAGTAAAATATTCTCTTTTAAAACGTTTCTGCATTATTATTCTACTGTATCATCCATTAAAGCACTCTTAACTGTTTAAAATTGTTTAAGAAAAAGAGGTTGGTAGCCTCTTTTAACCTGGCATTTGCCTGTCCACAAAGGAAGCTTGGAATGTATCAATCAAGGGATAAGTAAGTACAATACAAGAATTAATTGTATACTATACTGGCAAATTTAATTTTGGCACTGGTATGTAAACCTATGGTATCACCCATGGTATTCCTTCTGAGCCACCGGCTCACCAAGTTTATAAAATTAATTTCTCCTCTAGCTTCTGAGATGTTAATCAATATTATACTAGGTTTAAGGTTTCTTATCTGACACACAGCTCAAATTAGGACCATGCATATTTACATGTTTTGGCTGGTATCTAAAATTGTTATTTTAGCTTCTACTAAATTTCCTTTTGATTCCAGGCCATAGCTAAGGACGGCACCATCCCTGTGATAGCTCCACTGGCAGTTTCCTCGAGCCGTGGAGAACCCACCCGAGCCCTTATCCTAACTGTGATGATCTGCCAATGTGGCATCCTCCTTGGCAACGTTGACTTTCTCGCTCCCCTGCTGTCTATGTTCTTTCTCATGTGCTACGGATTCGTCAATCTCGCCTGCGCTGTCCAAACCATTCTGCGCACCCCCAACTGGCGTCCTCGGTTCAAGTACTACCACTGGTAAGCTGGGTTGAGAAATTGTTATCTGTGCTTAAATAGTCTTTAGGCATGTTTTGACGTTTTATAGTAAAGGAACGGTCCAAACAATGGTCTTGTTGCTCCCTAAATTGACCTGTTATAGATATCATTGATTAAACCAATGATAAATTTAATGGCGTCTGGTTTAGGAGTCAATGATGCTTGGAATTGACCAAGCGACATTCACATTTAAGCACGAGCACTATCACTACTCTGCTACCATTTAACTTAAATGGTCCTTTTTACATTTAGTTATCTAAACCACTTTATTTTTATAAAGAGTGTGGATTTCAATTTACTGTCCATATGAGTTTTTAACGATTTGTACAATTCCAGGTCCCTATCCCTGACTGGACTCTCCCTGTGCATTGCGGTTATGTTTATGACAAGTTGGTACTACGCCTTGACTGCTATGGGTATGGCTGGCATTATCTACAAGTACATTGAATACAGAGGGTAAGTTAAGTCTATTTAGATTTTTATACTTTTATAATTACCATAGAGGTTTAGACTTTAAAATTTATTATTCTGTCTTAAGACCTTAGACCCTAACTATGCATTATTGTAGAATATCCAAAACTTTGCTTGCAGAGTACTATTTTTTTCTTTTTTTTTTACTTAGGCTGCAACCAGTAATCAGCTGAGTAAACAACATTAAAGTATCCAACTTTAAATATGTATGTTTACTAGAAGTAATACCATTATGACGAGTACACACAACTTTTATTTCACCTGCGGTTTTTCGATATGGACGAAAAATGAGAGCATTCTGTAGGCTGTCATGGCGTAGCGTCACTCTCTACTGTTGAGGGTTGGGACGTCACTCTTTGTTGTTTGTTGACTCTGTTGGATTTAAGAAATCGATATTTTTAACTATATAAATTATAAAATTAAACTGCCATAACCTAACCTAACTAACCAAACTTGCTGATAATGAAAAAATCAAATGAAGGTTTACTAACCGAAAAATAGTTCTGTTCATAAAATAAAATTATAAATGCTTCAAACTCTAACAAAAGATGTACAATTAAGTAATCGCATTCTAAGCAAAATATTTGAAAAAAGTTAGAGTCACCGGTGGGATTCAATCTGGTTACTTTTTTTGTACATTAGCCGAGTACTCTATCCACTACACCACGAGCACCAATGGCTGCACTTCGTATCTTCGCGGTAATGTTATTCCTTCAAGAAAAGAGAGTCACGTCACCCCATGACAGCAAATAGAATGCTCTCATTTCGTCCTTATCGAAAAACCGCAGCTCAAATAAAAATTGTGCGGCGAGTACAGTATGTTTTACAACATTTTTATGGCTGGAACAAACACAGAAGGATTATATGAATAAAGATTTGTTCATAGGTACCAGGTGTGTTTATCAAGCTATCCACACTATTCATCAGCAATAAATTCAAGGGTAGCCTTAATCTTTAAAAGTAGGGATGACCCTTTTTGTTTTTTCTAAGAAAGGAATGTTGGGACGTTTCATGGTTTTGACGATCACTTGAAGATGATCATGATGTACCAGTAATCCCCCCAGGAGATTATCACGACTTTACCAACATTGTAGATTATCAATATTTTTCTGAAAGTGCAGTACATAAAAATATGTCTAGTTACCCTTGTAACATATATATTTACACTTATATTGTTTACTCAAAAGACGGTAAATATAGATAGTATAAAAGATACCATGTAATATAATAATATTTACCATATAGATAATATTTTTCCGTAAAAGAAATGAAATCCATATCAAATCATAAGTTGACAATTCCTCAATACTTTGGGTACCGTATCGAGGATTTTGAAGGATAGATAACAGGAATCTTCCCATCACTAGCTCGAACTAAAATAATGAGCTATCAATGTATATTGTTGTTTAGAGCGGAGAAGGAGTGGGGAGACGGAATACGAGGTCTTGCCCTGAGCGCTGCCCGCTATAGCCTGTTGCGCCTGGAGGAGGGTCCACCTCACACCAAGAACTGGCGTCCGCAGATACTCATCCTCGCCAAACTAACAACGGACTTGGTACCCAAGTACCGGAAGCTCTTCACACTCACCTCTCAGCTGAAAGCCGGTAAGACCGTGTTATCCATGTATATTTTGTTGTACTGTAGTTTGCTATGCCTTTTTAGGGTTGGAGAAAGATATAGAAAACTCCCTTCAAGACTGGATCTTTGTCAGAATCTTTGAAAGCCGGAATGATAAGAAGTTTGGACCCATTGAGTGTATATGTAGCAAAACCACACATGAATACAGTACGATCCAAAACAATAGGCCTACTACAGGAATACAGCAATATTACCAGTACCAGTATATATGTTTACTGTGATGTATACACTACTGCAACCTGGACTCTGCTGCTGATTTTGACTAATAGCTTTGTATATACTGTAGCCTACCATAAATTAAGAAACTGTCTGCATATTGATGCAATTGCTGATGTGACAATATTTAGTAAATTGTCTGACAAATAAAGAGTTCTGAGTTTATAAGCTAGCAAGAGGTTAAATATTTTTTTACTTTGTCAGTGTCTACAGGGCATACATTATCAGAGGATAACAAATTCTTTTAAGGGTATGCAGTTCAAAATTTTGTATTTTTCTTAACCTGTCACTCTCACACTGTCCAAGACTCTAGGCACTGATAAACCTAATCACATGTTTTCACTTATTGCCAACACTTCAGTCATAAAAACCTTGTCCCAGGCAAGGGGTTGAAAATTATTTAACCACTAATCTTTGACCAGGCCTACACTCATGTCATGTGGCCAGGCAAGAGTTTGAAGATTGTTCTTTTTTCACGTCATGTCCGTAAAGTGTGGGACATTATTTGACTAATTTGGGTTTTTTCCAGGCAAGGGGTTGACTGTGTGTGTGTCTGTGATCCCTGGGGAGTATACCCGCTGCAGTGGGGAGGCCCTGGCTGCCAAGCAGAGTCTGCGCAAGACCATGGAGGAGGAGAAGGTGAAGGGCTTCGTAGATGTACTTGTCTCCCAGGACATTGCCGAGGGTGTCAGCCATTTGTGAGTCTTTTAAGTGTTACTTTAAAATTTAAAGTATATATTTAATATTGAATATTTAATATTCAACAAACGAAACATTTTATTAAGAACAAATCCCAAGAAAGAGTAAAAACTACTAGAAAGTTGTTAATACAAAACTGAATACTGAAGAGTGATCGATGCAATGGTTTTTATCAATTTGTGTTAGTTTAATGTTATTGACATTCTGAATTGTCAGTAACTGTTCATCTAAGTTACTTGGAATGTAGCATAACCCTGTGGGGTAACCAAGAGGTTTTAATGCTCGTCTTCAAAACTGAAGGTTGCTTGTTTGATCCCAAAGTGGAGTCAATTCTAAACTCTGATGTATTTTGCCATTAGGTTTATAAACCAGCAACTCTTAGATTTGAAGGCAAGCACTATAACTACATAGCTTTCCAGTCAAGGAATATAAGTTTTATCTTTGCTGAGCTTCTTTTACCCAAGAATCTTATTTACAATTTTTTGTCCCAATGATAATACGAGGGTTGAGCTATACTTGTTTGGTTAGGAAGGAATTTAACAGTCTACTGTTGTGACAGGGTGCAGACTACCGGACTTGGAGGAATGAAGCCCAACACTGTAGTGCTTGGTTGGCCGTACGGTTGGCGACAGTGTGAGGAGGACCGAACCTGGCGCACATTCTTGGAAACTGTCAGAGTGATATGTACTTCCCGCATGGCTTTGCTGGTACCCAAAGGCATCAATTTCTTCCCAGAGTCAACCGAAAAGGTAGGAGTTATGGTGACAAACATAAACCAAAAGTGTGCCAGAATTATAAAACTTTTTTAAAATACAGATTAAATGACAGATTAACATGACCCAGCCAATGCATTCCCTACAGTGTTTACAATAGAATGCCAATGTCTAGCTCAGCATACATAAGCTCCCTATTGGCCTAAAACTCTAAACTCCATTGCTGCAATAAATATTTCCCATAGTTTTACTCACGTTTTCATTACTAAATGTCACTTGTGTCTAAGTCCTGTATCCCTAGACAAATGGGTGTACACTGTTGTACACAAGAAGACTGGATCATCAACTTACATTCTTAGTGGTGAACATGCGTTTGGACATGAGTGATAACTTCATCAGAAACTTAATTCATTCCATCTATTCCAACACTATTCCTTTATTCATCTTCAAATTAAAATACATAGTGAGTCAGTGTCATAATCTTATCTACTGTAGTCCTCCAATAAGTTCAATTTTTTAGTATGTTTTTTTCCCTTACTCCCACTTCAGAAAGAAACAGTATACATTATCCTCTCCTCCATAACATATAAATCTAAATGTGTATATTCTCACCAGGTTGCTGGCAACATTGATATATGGTGGATCGTACATGACGGAGGGCTGTTGATGCTGCTACCGTTCTTGCTCAAACAACACCGCACCTGGAAGAACTGTAAGATGCGAATCTTCACTGTCGCGCAGATGGAAGACAACTCCATCCAGATGAAGAAGGATCTCAAGAACTTCCTCTACCAACTGCGAATCGATGCTGAGGTGGAAGTTGTTGAAATGGTAAGTTTGGAAAATCTTGTTTTTGCAGTATTCTTATGGATCTTTATTAAAATGATTAAGCCAAACTCTACTGTTGTAGAGTTGTGTTACTGTTGTAGAGTCAATTTACAATCACATCACCCTTATGGATCCGTTGAAGACAATTTTGAGGTGTTTGTATCTGACAATTTGTACCAACTTTAATCTATATTCTTCAAAAATAAAACAATGTATTTGTAACTAGTTATTTACTTGTATTATGACCAAAGAGTAAAGAACAAATTGTTAAATCCAACCTAAAACAAAAAAGAGACAATTAATCAACATTAGAGCAATTAAACATTGAGACGACTAAGGGTTTGGGGAAATTCAATTAAAGAAAGGCTGTGAAGAGGTTTAAATGCTTAGTTTTCTGAATAACTTACTAGCATTGTTACAAAATAGAATTTGAATGAGACATATTTACACCCCAAGGACAACTGTGGGGAATTATTCCCTCCCCCACCAACTTTTCTAACCCTACTGACTGAGACTGACTGCCCCACGCTTCTCAGTTCAGCAGTCATACGTGTCACATGGATTGCTGACACCAAACCAATGACCGTGATGTAGCAATGGATGTATTGTATACTCTAATTTGTAACACTCAACAGAAACCCAATTAATTTCCAAGATAATTCTAGCTAGTGGAGCTGCATCACACTGCCCAATCCCTGATAGCAGTGGCAATGGCTAAAATCTATAAAAAACTCTAATCTGGAGTAGTAGTCAGGACAGGATATTAAAAAGGTATTCTTAAAAATATCCTGACATTCATGATCGTCACCAACAAAAAACAAGTAGTAAAACATCAAATTTTGCAGTGGGATGAAAAGTCTACTTGCAGTACATTCATGCAAGGTCAATTTTCAATACATGGTTTAATCTAATGAGGCAAAGGGAGTCCACTCAAATCCTTTTCTGGGAATTCCAGGGCTGTAGATTAATTGACACTTTTTGTTATTTTGTACTATATTGCCATTTGTTTTGTATTCTAGACGGATAATGACATCTCGGCTTACACATACGAGAGGACTTTGATGATGGAACAGCGAAACCAAATGTTACGAGAACTGAGACTCAACAAGAAAGAAACGTTAGGCATGGTGAGTACACTACAGTTTTTAGATACTCTTGAAAGTCTGTGTTTCAACATTTAAATCTACAACGGATCATTTAAGTAACCCACCAAAGTGAAAAGAACAGAGCATTTGTAATTTTACTTTAAATTGATGCCGATGGTTTAGATTTCCTGTGTTACTGTTAGGTTGGATCATCTCTTGTAGTTTGCTGCAGTTGTTTTCAGTTGCAAGAATTGAACACATTTTCTGGCCAGAATATAATGTTAATCAAACTTTTCTCACAGAAGAGGTTTCCTGAAGTTAAATAATACCAAAAACATGAAACCTGAACACAAGCCAAAATTATTACAGTATTTTATACTGGTCGACCAAACAGTAATCATTGATCAATGCAGTAACACATGTACAGTAGACTCCCTCTTATCCGGACTCCTCGGGACCGAGGCCATTTTGGATAACGGGGTTTCCGGTTAAACTGACTTCCCCTAAAACTTGTTAAAAAGGACTGTTTATTGTGATATTCGACTTAATATTAGGAGAGCATTGTATTTAGACACGTGATCACTGGTCTCAAATCTTTCCCACGAGAACAGTCGTTTCAGTACTGCCCACTTCCTGCCGATCTAGTCCGGTTAAACCAATGAGCTGATAAAAATTGTCCGGTTAAAGAGATGTCATTTCCGCCGAGTGTAGTCCAGTTAAACCGATGTCCGGTTAAAAGGTGTCCGAATAAGAGGGAGTCTACTGTAACTTAAAACTTAATTTGTTGATTTTGACGGTTGAGAGGTCAATTCTTACTGGGGCCCAATTTAATAGCTGAGTTTAGTGCTTTTATTATGTTTAGAGTCATAGGGAATATTGGGATGGTGATAAATTAAAAATGATGTGTTTCAGCTGTCAAAAAGCTGTATATTTTGCTTGTCAATGTATTTACACCCTGTTGAAAATAATTGTTTCTGATCGCTTTTTGTGTCCAAGAGAAACGTGTACCATAGCTTTATGGTGCATTTTGAGATGACGAAATATATGTTTTGAAAAGTTACATTTCACCTTTTTTGTGAATGAGTTTCTCAACATTGTTAGTGGGATTAGATTTTTTCCTCAAACAAGTTTACAAAGATTATGCACATGTTTTGCTCAAAACTCCTTTGCTCATCAACACTGACAAGTGCTACAAACAATAGCATATCTTTTACTGTGTAAATAATCTCAATCAATGAAAAGCTGTTTCATTGACTATTCTAGCATGAAACCTAGGCTAGTAGGAATATCTGGTGTTTGTGAAACATCTATTCATATAAAGCACCTAACATGTTTTGAAAGGTCCTTAAAAGCAAGGGGCGCCAAGAGTAAATTAGAAATGTTGACTCCTTAAGAGTATTTTAATTAGTTTTACCATAGTAAACATTATTCACCCCAGGATTGGTGTTCTAAATCTAAACTTTGGTATCACATTTGTGATATAGTTTTAACCCAATAAATAACCATCTTCACACACTTTGGAAAGAGAATCCTCACTTTGTTCTCATTAGTAAGTAATTATTGAAATTGAAATTTGTTATAAATTAATTTTATCTTACTTCTATAGCTATACACAAGGTGTCTAATCATCTAATCAGTTTATTGTCATGTTTATTATTATTGCTAGGTAACTTTTCAAGCAAACTGGTGCAGTGGTTATCTTGGTTCAGCTGATTCTTATTCAAAAATAGAGTACAAATAAATTATCAAAAGAAGATTTTCTGATATTTATTGTTGTAATTTGTAGTAGACATCAGGGATGGTGTACTATTTTTTAAAGTAAAATATAGAATCCAAGTTATGAAAATTGATTCATGCTGTTGTTAAGCTTTATTTATAAAACTTATATTTTAAAGCACTTTATGTCAGATTCGCAGCAACCTCCTATAATCTCTCTCTATTGTGGCAAAATCAGGATTGTTTTCTGAAATTGTAATAATATTTTACTATATTTTTTTATTTTTAAAAATCCCCAAACCCCCCACGACAAAATTTTAGGTACAATCCAAAAAAATTTGTACTATTTGGAACATCTCTATAAAGATTACATTATATTTATCACATAATACATTTAAGATTTAATTCTTGGACCTACTCAATGAAGTTTCAAATTTGAACCTTTTCTTGAGAGTGGGTGGATTCAAGGTTTAGGTTCGACACATCACTATAACTACCATTTAGAAAGGGTTTTTAAAATACATTGTAAGGTACCAGTAAAATAAACAGTATTAGCAACCTGACTTTTTACCATTAGCTTGTTAACAATCCTTATCATGGGTAACCACTAACGAGTGGGAGAGATGTGGTAAACTATATAAAAAGTACACTAAACACTAAACAAGTAGGGGTACCTTTGATATTTTATGGGGAAAACCACAGAAATTGCAATAACTTTTGAACCATAATGTTTACAGCAATGGGGTTTGTAACATTTTGTTTAGGACTAAAAGAGCTATGCTATAACATACTAAATTTTAATCAAACTAACTAGGGATGGACGAGATTGGATTTTTAGTTTGAGACGAGACGAGACGAGATTTTTTATTTCTCATAAAATTCTGAGACGAGAACTAGACGGGATTTCCCTTCTCATACATAACGGGAAATGCACGTTTGACATTTTTACCTGATTTTGTAACATTGTTAGATGACTGTTTAAATACAAAAATTATATTAATATTCAAGAATATTTAAAATCTTTTATTAAAAAACATCAGTATAAAAAAATGTTTATTAATTACGCCTAACTTATTAAAAAGCACGCTTACGCTCAGGAAACATGGTGATATCAGTTAGGATAAAGTTAAACTTCCCTAAAATAAAATAAATAATAAAATAATAGCAATATTAATTTGTATAAAATACTTACTTTTGGCTATTTTTACAGTAGTAAAACATGTCTCACACTGCTTACACTTTACAAAACTTCTCAAATGATAAAACAATTAAAGTAATATTTACATGTAAGGAATAAATTAAATAAGAACGCCTTCGCAAAGAAAACTCAACTACTACACTCTCCTGTATTGCAGGTGTTGCATTGACTTTCTGCAGGCGTTTTAATTTTTTTTATTAATCTCGTCTCAAAAAAATCTCATCAAAAAAATCTCGTCTCATAGAACAAGATTTTAAATTTCCTGAAAACTTTCCGAAATTTCGAGACTTCAAAATCTGTTGAGCATATCTTTATAAATCCGTTATGCTGTTACTGGTGTACTATGGGTTATTATGAAAAAAATCACTGTTCTAAAAAATTCAAAAAACGCTTGGAGATACTATGGACTAATGGATTAGTACCAACAAACCAAATTTCATCCAAATCGGACACACAAGTGTAGTCTTTAGCTCCACACATCAGAGGTCCCATCCCCCAAAGCCAGTGGTGCAATTCCACCCCCTCGAGCCAGAGGTGCAGTTCCCACATCGTATGCCTCCCTCTCCCCCCCCCCCATGGTAACTGAAAGGACAATTATACTAAAAAAAAAAAAAAAAAACTGTAAACCAAGTTGTAAAGTAAACTGCAGTATTTTTAATATAACTCAGTCACCAGTGTTTTTATATGTAGGCCTATTCAAGAACTAAGAGAGAAAATATAATTTCAACATTAGAACACTACGTGTCTCATTCAACTAGTTGAAAAATTGGCTACAGTTGATCCATATCAATCAGATGTCTTTTATGGTACCTGAATCCATTGACTAAAAATATTTTATATAAAATTATATGGAGTATGGTATATATAATGGATACTGAAAATCAATACCAGAAGCCACTGCATCGGTCCAGACTGCAACTGGATACTTGGGTGTTGTAGTTTTGTAGTGAGTAGATGTATCGTATACGTGTTGTGACGTGTTTTCTTGTCTGTCTGTTGGGACGCTAAGGTTGAGTTCAACGAGATTCCATCGGAAGAGAACATGCCACTGGTTGGTCTTATTTCCGTCTTTCTCAGATTTTGCATTTTCAGTTTTGCTCGAGCATACCATGGAATATATTGTAATAAATTTTAGGAGAGAAATAATAGCTGTGGATGAACAAACATAAAGATTAACATTGTTATTCTCACTCATGCAGACAAAATAATTATTTTTAACTTTTTGGCAATAAATAAATCTTTAGGGTCATAAATCAATCTAATAAGGTCCCAGCTATTATCTTAAAGAACAAGGTCTTAAGTTACACAATATGTAAAATAAAAAATGCATTACTTTGTTTATTATGATTTGAATAAGACATTACACTCTTGTTTGTTAAGATTGATAGATGAACATCCACATGTACACTTCTATAATTCTTCAAACTATAAATTTTATCTATTGTAAAATACAAATAATAACCTTGCTAAAAATGTTATTAAAATGTTACAATGTTCCACATAACAACACAGTAAATTTAAATGTGTTCATAAACACTGTTGTTAATCCCTCTATCTGGTTTTGTTTACCCCCAACTTTTTTTATTAATAGGCAGGACAGTATCACTGATAGTGCAGTAATCATATTTAAATTTTATTTTAATCAGTTAATTATATGTTTAACTGCAAGGCTTAGAATCGATTCACTTCTAAGATTGTTATCTGAGAAGTGTTTTGAAATTTTCAAAAGGTTGGCCGAAGTTTAATAAACAGGAATGAATGCTATAATAAATTCCTCATTCCTGAAGGCTATAAATAATTATAATGCAGATTATAAACATAAACCTTATATGTATTCCATGGTGTTATGTACATTTTTTTGCTTAAGCCTCCTTGATGTTGCATGGATGTGTAGCTTAGAGGACATTGTATTACAATTTAACATTTTTTTACTGCTTTCGGTGTATTCTGTTTCAGAATTGTTAGTTACACACCCAAATAGTTCAATGTGTAGCCTATTTAGGATACATAAACCACTTGTGTGTTTATTTTTACCTTGTGACAAAACCTTTTGTACAACAGTTTTTAAACAGTGCATTGAATTAGCTGACACAAAATGTTTGCAACTTTACACATATATAATAAACTACATTCAATAACCTTTGTGTGTAGAAATGTATAAGCAAACTCAAAGCAATTGAGACTGTTTGAATAAGTTTGTTACAAACATGTTTTGAACTTTTCAGTCTATTTCATTGGAATGGGTTGGCTGCAATTTAGTACATTGCTTGCATAGGTGAAATAGCAGCTAGTTTGCTTCAGTTTGACTCATTCGTGGATGGAGAATCATTTTGTTTGAATTTATTTCAGTTTACTGCAATATTAAAAACTTATGTTTCTTGTACAGTCAAATTTTATAAGGCAACTCAGTTCACAACTTGAAACCTAGACTAATTGACTAATGATTAATGACCTACTAAATTGCAATGCAAATTATTTCAAATGTCTAAAGATTTTAATAGTTTTTAATTTAATTTCAACTGTATATGTTTTATTTCCCTTTTTACAGAAAGAGAAACCTTTTATCCATGTTGAGGCAATAAAGTAAAATTATCAGTTGAGTAAAAATGTGTTTGTATCTTTGAAAAATATCTTAACACAAATATAAATACACATGATACGGTACTATAAGTTTCCAGATCTATCAAATTGTGTACAAGGCCGGTTCTACAAGGTCTGTTCAAGTATAAAATTCCAAAATCAAAGAGTATTGTTCACCTAATATTCCAGTTCTCTTAGAGCATGGTAAAGAAAAAGTTTTGAAAAATATTTGATCCCATTTTGTCAATTTTAGGTCCAGGCAATAGTAGACCACCATCATGATGTCAAGACAGCGACCAAGGTTCGCTTCCAAGAGCCGAGTTCAGAGGGAGGAGGCGATGAGAAGGAAAATGCAGATAATCAGGTAACGAAAATATGTCCTTGGATGCGTATCATACTAATATTATAAATGTGGAAGTTTGTGTGCTTGTTTGTTTGTTTGAAGTTCATTCACGCATTAACTACTGGTCGGATTGGGTTAAAATTCGGTATGATGATAGCTCACATTCCCAATTAACATATAGACATATTCTTATCTCAAAAATCCTTGGCTCTGCTAGTGGTTACAAAAATTGGGACCAGAAATACTTTATCCACCCAATTAGCAAAAAAGGTATAAAAAAAGAGTTTCCACGTGAAAATGACAATCTCTTTTGATTCTGTTTATGTGAAAATGACATAAATTATAGTCTTTTTTACCGTGAAAAAAGAAAATATAATTACATTTTACATATTTGAAACGTAGAAATTAAATTTCACCAAAATTAGATGTTCCCTACAGTCCCTACTGTTTTTAGTACAGAATATTTTCGCTAATCTGACAGATATTGGACAAGTGCTTTGTTGGCATGGGCGCCTAAATGACTAATTGGGTTGGTAATGAGCCTAATTTAACAACTTTTTTTAGATTGTGCATTAAAAGTTAATAATTCCTGCATATGACCAAGGAGCTTAGGTAAGAAATGGGTAAAATCTAACATTCTGTACCTAAATTTTACATTTTCTGGACGAACACTATTTTATCCAGGCCTCCCTCTTTACTGGGAGCTATTCCGTACCCCCCAGGCCTTCCGGCCCCCTTATGGAAAAGTTAGATGACGCCTATGTTTGTCAGATTAAACAAAACAATGGACTACTTCAAAGTCTTATAAAAACACTCAAATTGCAAAAGACCAAGTGTGTTATACCAAATCTTTGATACTGTTTGAAAAAAAAAACTATGCACTGTGCATTCAAAAATTATTCTACGATCAATATCATGTTGGATGTTGAGCAGTATCAAACTAAAATAAAGAAAAGTTGACATGACCTTCAATTTTTAGTACAACTTTATCCCCTATTATGTATATTTTTGCCTATGGAGACACTTATTTAAGGAATTTTCCCTAATTTCATTTAAAAACAAGGATATCAATTGAGAGAAGTCTTTAGCACACATTAACTGACATAAAAACATCCTCCGCAGCATCATTGATCAGAACTGAGTAACTGCTGTCTAGTTGTTTGTTTCCAATAACCTGTTTCAGTAATGTCTCACAAGTTGGAATTCCTTTTTCAAGACAGTTAAAATAGGTATCCTGGATTGCTATAGTGCTGGAAACGAGCAGTGACATATAGTACAGCTTTTTGTTATATTCTAACCTAAATTTAAAAATATATATCCAAACAAATAATAACTTTATATATATTTCTAGAAATATACATGATTTTTGGATTATAATATTTCAAAGACATGACTTGTCCATGACACATTGTCATTAATACTACTTTTCCTGGCTTTTCAGGGAGAGGAGAAAGCAGGAGGTGATAGTTCGGAGAAGTCGCCAGTGATATCCAATAACAAGGCGGCGGCCATGTCGGCGGTGAAGGAGGCACAAGGCACAGGAGACAACAACAAACCTGCCATCACTCCGTAAGTTTCGACCTAACCTAACTTGCCATCACTTCAATCTAACCTAACCAAACATGCCATGACTCTGTGAGTCAACTTATGCTAACCTGTCTTGCCATCACTTTATAAATCAATTTAACCTAACCAAACTTGCCATCACTCAATAAGTTAATCTAGCTGGATCTAACTTAACTACCACTCTGCCAGTCAATATAACTTGCTATCACTCGGCAAGACGACCTAACCAAACTTGCCATTACTCTGAACCTCAACCTCAATATAACAAAATGTGTCAATCACTCTATAGGCCAATCTTATTCTGTTACTTTACACCTTTTTTAACAAATATCTCCCCATAGGGTCTATTAAAAATGTAAGATAATCCTTATTATATTTTCAATCTCCATTTTTCTACCCCCCCCCCCCCTAGACTTAACCCCATTTATTTAAGCATTTATATACTATTTACATTTATTTCTTATGAATTAAGATTTTTTGACTTAGTTGCCTAACCACCCTAACTGGACTCATCAGTTTTTACTACTTTTTCCAGAGACGAAGGCAATGTGAGAAGAATGCACACGGCAGTGAAGCTGAATGAAGTTATAGTTAACAAGTCTCACGACGCGCAACTCGTTATTCTCAACCTACCAGGACCTCCACGCGACACCAAACTGGAGCGGGAGGCAAACTGTATCCTTCTGACAAATTTTCATTTCATTTGACTCGAATTAGATCATAAAATTAACCTCATGGCTAAAATTTCAATATAGCTGGGTAGCTGGAGTGGTCTCACTCACTATCCAACGTCCCTCATGTATTACGTACGTACGTTTACGTACGTATTACGTACGTTTGCATGTCGTGCGTATGAATTTTTTTTTCCTAATTAAGGGCCTGAGTAGGATTAGAGCCAGTCCTAGTCACCTATTTTGGTTCTAATATTCATGATTGCCATTGTTAAAGGCTCTATACATACATCTATTTATACATTTTAGTCACTATTAACATCAAGAATTTTTTTTTTTTCAGATGGAGTAGGTATCAAAATCTTTGTACAGTGGGAGGATAAGATGAGTACTATTGATGGTTGCCAAATAAATAACAAATTTAAATCAATATAATGTAGATAAAATATGATAAATTTACCTAGCATTGATAGTCAACATGAAAAAATTACATTGGGTTATCTCAAATTTGAGCAATATGAACACCTTTCAGTTTTACTAAATCAAATCATAAAATGTGCTTATTTTAAAATGATGGGGTGTTAACTTTTTCCTAAATGTAAGGATATTGCTGATTAAATGTCACTGACAACACAGCAAGGTTTGCAGTGTCTTGAGGGTGCTTTGATCTATTTTTTCCTTGACTGTTGGCCAGACATGGAGTTCTTGGAGGTGCTTACAGAAGGGCTAGAGAGAGTTCTCATGGTAAGAGGAGGCGGCCGAGAAGTCATCACTATCTACTCATGAGCAATCATATGCCTGCACCTAGCATTGGTTTTACATTTTTATACAAAACGTTATAATTTCATCGTCACGTTTCATTTTCACAATCAAGAACGACTACAAGTCCAATATACATCAGTTTTAGCGTATTATGATTTAACAAGTTTTACATACCATTTAGTATGTATGTGACTTTTTATATTGTTTTATATGCGTTTGCATTTAATTTAGACTCGTCTGTTAAGATATACTCTTAATCTCCATTATGTCATTGCGACTATTTACGAGATGTTTCGTTCTAGAAAAAGGGTATTAGGTTTTAACTTTAGAAATCTTTTTTTTTTGTCCACCATTATAATCTTGTATCTTTTTGTTTTTGAGTCATAACTAGTTAGTAAATAGGAGGAATGATATTTTGTAGATTACGAATATATTTTGTTGTTTTCACGTATTAGATACTAAGATATATGTATACTGTTAATTTATATACAAGAATTTTGTTTGCATTTGAGAAAGAATCGTCAATTGCAAAAGTTGTAGATAATTCTAGTTAATGATGTAGACTAATCGTTTCGGACTCTCATTCATCTAGTGATGTAACATACATTTTCAATACTATAAACACCCTCGCTCAGTTTTATACTATGTGTTTGTTGAATTATTATACTGGATGTCGTGAGCTATATATATATATCGAATACATGAAAGATTTAGTGAAACCGACAAATACCTTCTGAGATTTTCAGGAGGGTGAGGACGCGGTCTCAGACCCTCGTACAAAGTGGACATTCATCACGTTTTAACTAGTCTTAGAGGTTAATTTAATTTATTGCACGTCATTGAGCGTAGAACAACTCCTATGGATCGACAAGCGGACACGGATCAAAACCGTTACTATGGTGATTGTCAAAATCCAAAACGTCACCGAGATTTCCATAGAAAATTTAAAAGTCCGTAATATTTCAAACGGATTCCCGACATTTAATTGTGTAAGTGTGTCGTAGTTAGTCGTACGTACGGAATCAATTATTGTTGTCTTAGATATAGGTAGGTTAGGTTTGTTACCACTAGGTGCAACCGTGTTTACACTAGTGGTCGAGTCACTTACCGCAGTAATTCATCGTCTTTGGTATCGGTTTAAACACTGTACATACTGTGTGAATGTGCGAGTTTGTCTGATATAACTACGCTAGACTGAGCCATGCACAACAATCGTACCTGTTATATACCTTGTACCTCGACTACTCGACTCTCAACTGTGCCCCTTGTCAGCCTTTTATAACTTTTGGGAAAAGTCAGAATTTAAAAATTTACTCTCGGGATTGAGACGCTATAGTATGCACAAATTGAAGGGTTATACGGAAGCTTCATCTGATTTTGAAATGAAGACACAGCGCTTGGCTCAGTCTATGCCACTTCGGTCACTTGTACTATACTCCGTGTGACTGCTACAATCCGCTACGTGTGAGTGGTTTTTAGCTATTTGTGTGTAATAATTTAGCAGCTCGATGATTACCAAATTGAATATTTTTGTAGATAGTGATTATATTGTTTTTCTTCAGAGGTTTATTGTTACGTATATTGTAAGCTATTCTCGTTGAACTCACGACTTAATTTCCCGTTGAGTGTTAAAATATGTTACCATTTTTTAAACTGTTACTTGGATTTGGAGTATTTATCCGATTAAATGTTAGATTAAATGCAAAAATATATAGCATACTTGATTTTATAATAACTGGCGATAAAACAAAATGACCTCTCTGTGTTAATAAAATGTGATTAATCAATATTGTAAAACTAAAAATTGTCTTTATTGTTGGGGTTAGGAAAGGAGGTTTTAGTCGGCTTGTTTCTATTATCAGATGTATAGTAGTTAGATGGATCAATTGATGGAAAATGATCGGATCGCAGAGGTATTGATGAGGACTACACTGAGAGTTTTAAGCTATCATTTGCTGATACTTCCAGGATCACTTTGAGGAGAATCACAACTGTTTGAAATGCTTTATGAGTTTAAGAAAGGGCTTTTAAGTAGGTAAATTAGAAACAGCTGATTAAGTGGTAAAGGCTTTAGCTTATCGAAAGTAAAATTATGGTTTCTCAACTAAATATAAGAATAATTGAGTTTTCATTTCATAAACAGTGAGTTTAAAAAGCTCAGTTGGAATATTGGTCTGTGTGTTTTGTAATGGTTAATTAATAAACCATTTCAATTCTATATATGTTATTGCATTCTAAATAATATAAACATTGGTCAAAGAGTGTGTTTGTAACAGCAAACACATAATCTTAAAAATCGAATCGACCATTTGTTGGATAGAGAACTAGATTCAGAAATTCTGTAAATGGGAAATAGTAAAATTTATTACACAGCATTCAATTCAAAATGTTAATTGTTTTTTATTTAAAATATTTAAAACTAGAAAGTTGTTAACTAGTTCATAAAAGATAGCAAAATTCTCAGACCATCCAAGTCCAACTCTACTAATTTTTTAATAAGTCATCAAATGACTTTAATATTGTTAACTAGTAATTTTTTGGCATGTTAACATTGAAAAAGGATTATATCTAAGACTCAAAGTCATGTATTTAAACTTAAAGAAATATATTATCAGATAGTTTATGATTGTTACTTTGTGTAAAATTTTCCTTTTTAAAATAAATTTATATACATGTTAGAAACTAAAATATTTAAATAGAGGTAATTTAGTCTGTGATCTATTCTGTTTGAAATTCATAAGCAGATTGACTATTTTATGATTTCTGTTGTTTAGTTATAGAATATAAGTCAAGAATAAAAATAAAAAATTATCTTGTTAATTAAAAAAAATACTTTTGTTAATTATAAAATTAATCTTAACTGTCAGAACTATGTTATAGAAATACTATGTGCTATTATCTTTTACTTAAATCTTAATTTGTTTTACATGACAATCATATTGTTCAATTTCGATCAAGAATTTTGTAGGTGAAAGCATTTTATTTGTAATCTGTTTATTGTTTTGTTTAACTATATTTTAAAGAGTCTTATTTCTATTTTAAGATTGCCTTTTGTGTGAATTTATGTTTTATGATAGTATAATATTGTTTATTTACTCTGTTACCGGTACTTACTATATAAAGTGTTACTTCGAGTTATTCTACACAAGTTCATTGGTTTAGTGTAAAATATCCTTAAACACAAATATACATTGTAATGTTAGCACATCACTAAAATAGCCTACTAAAGATTTTTTTACTTGAAATATAGGCTATGTCTAAACATTTATTCAAAACTAATAGCTTTTCTTTAAAGATGTTTGTAAGAACCCCAACACAAATTAAACTGAACCATAAACAGTTTAACACAAATTTTCTTGAAGGTGAAAAAATAAAAAGCGTTTGTTTAACATGGAAGGTGCTCAGAAACCATAAAATTGTTCTTTGTTGATCGTGTGCCTTCTACAATGTCTCTAGTTTAATTTATTCAATTTCCAAAGATCATCCAAAGGAGAAAATTTTAAGTCGTAGGTTAATAAGAATATTTGTGCCAAGGATTACTGTGCTAATTTTTAATTTTTAGTGCTGCTATGCATGTGATACGCTTCAGAGCGACTTTTGTTAACTTTAAGCTTTTCAAAATCCGAATTCCTTACTATTTTTACTTTTTAGCAATTAACTTTAGTGTGTTAATATTTTCATTGGAGTTATTCTCAGTTAAGTTTTTGAGACTGAACTAGGGGGTTAACCTCTAGTTTGAGGTCATTCCTTTTCAATTACAGTTTTATTGTCTTATTACTTGGCCTAAACAATATTTAAACATTTCAAAGTTTGATGAACTAAGTTTACTGATAGGCTGTGAGCATAGGAATGACGCGTCAAGTGTCCGATGATTGACATCGGTGGGTTCATTAACGTCTGCGAGAGTCACTACGTTTCCACTTCTGTAGTGACTGTTAATAGATGTCTTATAGTGAATTTAAATACAGAATTTAAAATCAAATCTTAAATTATTTAAAGAAGTAATTATTATATTCATATAGGGAATAATATGATAAATATAAGATATGTGTTGAGAGTAAATAAAAAAAAGTAATTAAGAATGATGAATTGAGTTTTATTGCCTGATTTCTTTTTAGTGAGTTGAATTGTTTCAGCTCTGGTTAGAACCATCCCTAAAAAATCAATGTGAAGGATACAGTAGAGTTTTATATGGGACTAGCTGTACCCGCGGGCTTTGCCCCGTTTAACTTTATAAGTGAGCTCGTTCGCATGGCTCAATCACGTCCTGGTTGAAGTTCGTTCGCTACGCTCACTCACTTTTAGGTTGGAGCTCGTTCGCTGCGCTCACTTGCCTTCAGGTTTGCTCGTTCGCTACGCTAACTCGCCTCCAGGTTGAAGTTCGTTCGCTACGCTCACTCACCTTTTGGTTGCAAATTAGCTGTTGTCATAAATGTAAAAGAAATAATAGTGCTGCACCCTGTTGGTAATCCTTGTAACTTAAATGCTATTGAACATCATAGAACAGAACCAACTTGTTTAATTGAAACAGCTGTTAAGAATCATTAATTCCATTTAAATATGAGTACTCATAAGGTTAACATGGGAAACTCCAGAGCCACTGGGGCGGAGCCCGAGAGTCCGATCAGGATAAAAACAGCTTAGTTTTCCTATTTAATGCCTAAAGAATCAGTGTACCAAATTTCAGCCTCCTAGGTAAATGGGAAGTAAGAGAATTAGTGATGAGTGAGTGAGTGAGTGAGTCAGTGAGGGCTTTGCCTTTTATATATATAGATTCTATATGTATACTTAGCTGATTTTTAGCCTGCCCTTCGCTCTGGCAATTTTTTAAAGTAAATTCATCACATTTTAAATATAGATGTAAGAAACTAGATTAATCATAGTACAGTGGAAATTATTTACTAAATAAATGGTATGCTTTTCCTAGCATTTTGAAAGATGGCAATGAAACTATAGGCGGAGTAACGGTTTAGGGGGATGGGGAGGACAATTTCAAGATGTATACAATAATTTTATTTGTTCCCCTAATTGTTAAAAAGAATATCTTTTAAAATCTAAAATAATAATCTGTGTGAAAATTTAGGCCAAAGATAAGTCTGACTAATTAGGTATCATTGGTTATGTCTTGGCGCTGTAAATTAAATGGAATTTTTTTAATTGTACTTTCCTACTACAGACAATTAACGTGTTCAACCGTATGTTGTCCGCTTAAGAATTTCTTGCTTGTAATGATTGCTAAGGACATAGTTGTATCCTGTATCACTGTGAGTCCATGATCCCAGTCTTAAAAAGTTGTTCGATATGTGATCTACCACTGTTTGACTGACAATTGACATATTTGACGCAATCGTTGGCATACTATCCAAATGTCCAATTACATAAACCTTTACATGAACCGTTTCTCATATGAGGGGGCGTCTAAACGCCACCAAAAATGTGAAGGTAGGCTACTTTGTCCATAAAGTAAAAATCCCAGATCCATATTTTTAAGAGAAAGAACAAAGAAAATTACATCTAAACCCCATCTAAAGTGTGTACTGTAACACAAAAATAAAGTACTGAAGCAAGATTCTTGATAAGGTTATCTTTTAGGTCATCTTTGAGCAAGAGATCAATAATGATAAAAAAAACAAACATTTTAGACAGATTTTATAAAAAATACTGCCGCCTCAGCAAACCTGCAGACCATGGGCGTCGTCAGCATCAAAACTTTGAGGGGGACAAATGTAGGACCTTTTTAGGGGGGCTTGGGGGGTGTGGAACACCCCTCAATAAGGCAGGGGGGTCCGGGGGTCCTCCCCCAGGAAAATGTTGAATTTTCAAAGCCGTTTGGTGGCTTTCTAACACCATTTTTGACACCTAAAACCGTGCCCAATTGTCCATAAACTCCCATTTCACCTGTTGTTTGTCATGAGCAAATAGACATTTTAAATATTAAACTATGAAGATTACATTATTGATTTTCAAAACACACTGTAGACTACGGCTATATCCTCCTAAAAGCTGTTGGGTGACTTTCTACAGCCAGTTTTAACTTCTAGACTAGTACTGTGTGCAAAACCTCCCATTCCCCCATTTATTTGTCATGAATAAGTACGGTAGACATTTTTAAAACTAACTATGTCGATTGCATTCATAAATCTCAAAAAATATTGTAGGCTACGGCCGTATCCTCCTAAAAGCTGTTTACTGACTTTCTAAAGTCATTATTAATGTCTATATCTGATTATTGAATGGTAGAATGTTGTTTGCGGAAGCCGAACTGATGATCTGGGACCCATTTCATAATAAACTACAAGTTACAAGCTACAACTTGTATCTTGTAATTTCCATTAGATTTGCATTAGGCGATCAGCTGATTTACTAATAATATTAGTTTGTACTTTATTATGAAATGGGCCCCTGGTATTATAAATTTAATTCATCTACAGGGGGGGGGTTAACCTTTTGAGTATTACAATGGTGGTATAGTGGATAGAGTGCCGGGCTGATGAACTGAAAGAGCCGGGTTCGAATCTCGCCCGTAGCACTTTTTTTGTCTCCGATTTTTTCATTATCAGCAAGTTTGGTTGGTTTGGTTAGGTTATGACAGTTTAATTTTACAATTAAAACATTATAAAATTAATTTGAACCATTTATAGTATGAACAGAACAATTTTTCCGATTAAACCTTCATTCGATTTGTCATTATCAGCAAGTCTGGTTAGGTAGTGACAGTTTAATTTTATAATTAAAAATTTTAAAAATTGAATTTGAGGCATTTATAATTTTATTTTATGAACAGAACTATATTTTTCGATTAATAAACCTTTATTGGATTTTTTTCCATTATCAGCACGTTTGGTTGGTTTGGTTATGACAGTTTAATTTCATAATAAAAAATTATAAAATTGAATTTGAGGCATTTATAATTTTATTTTATGAACAAAACTAATTTTTCAATTAGTAAACCTTCATTATAGTCAATCAGAAGCCTCCAAACAGCAACTGGGCTGGAGGGAGGGTAGAAGCTTTGACTATTAAGACGGTGACACACTATCGATCTTTTCCCCGAACAAGACCCCGAACCGAGCAGGGAGAAGGGAGAAGGGAGGTCGAAGGGAGGATGTTCGATAGTGTGTCACGGGTCCGTACACCGATCAAGACGCCGAACAAGAAATCAGGCCGAGCAGGGATACGAGCGCTCTGGAGGCGGTTTTTTGGCGAAAGATCAAAGAAAAGATCGGTCCGATGTACGGTCCGACGTACGATAATGTGTCACGGTACATTTTTGCCCCGTACATCGTCGCGAGCGCCGCACCGAGCGGCCGCCTGCGCTAGCATTGATAGTTCTGATTTAATATGGCAATTAAACTCTTTAATTGGTAAAATAAACAAATGTTGGGTAATATGTTGCCGTTATATATTATAATCATTTAAGATGTAATGTTTGTGGTTTGTTTGGTCAAGGTTGAAAGTGTAGAAACCGTTAAATCAATTATATCATTAATATTAAGGTTGAATTAAGTAATTGATGTTGACTTAAATTCTTTCAAAAATAATATAAACATTAATATTATTAAAGGCAATTAAAATGATCATTCTGTAACGTTATCTATACTATTATAAAGAAGAGGTGGTGTCTGTGTGTGTGTTTGTATGAGCTAATCTCAAAAACTACTGGTCGGATCGGGCTGAAATTTGGCATGATGATAGCTCACATTCCCGATTAACATATAGGCATATTTTTATCCCAAAAAATCCTTCGGGGCTCCGCCCCAGTGGCTCTGGAGTTTCCCATGTTAACCTTATGAGAAATGGAATTAATGAATCTTAACAGCTGTTTCAATTAAACAAGTTGGTTATGTTCTATGATGTTCAATAGCATTAAAAGTTACAAGGATTACCAACAGGGTGCAGCACTAGCACTATTATTTCTTTTACATTTATGACAACAGCAAAAGGTGAGTGAGCGTAGCGAACGAACTTCAACCTGGAGGCGAGTGAGCGTAGCGAACGAGCTAACCTGAAGGCAAGTGAGCGTAGCGAACGAGCTAACCTGAAGGAAAGTGAGCGCAGCGAACGAGCTCCAACCTAAAGGTGAGTGAGCGTAGCGAACGAACTTCAAAAAGAACCGAAATTTCTTAAACCATGTCCTCACTCATAACTGCTATAAGCATTTGATACTTATATGCCAACCCCGTACGAAGGACGGGTACTCTGCTAGTTTCAATGAATAAAACCAATAGAAATCAATAGTTATAACTAAGCATCCTTTCTAGAATATTTTATTTTTGCGACAAGTTTTCAAAATGCGACTTTTAACAATAATTTTTATGTTATAAACAAGGTCAATGCACCCCCCTCCCTCTTCCACGGCACTGCCTCCGCGCTCTCACTCGCACACACTCTCTATCTCTCTCCAAACTTCCTTTTGCCGCGCTCGGTAGAATTCATCTGGTCTTGGTCATGTTCGGGGAAATGTTCGGAGTAAAATTTTGCTGATATTTATCTCCCTTCTCCCTGCTCGGTTCGGGGTCTTGATCGGGGAAAAGATCGATAGTGTGTCACCGCCTTTAAGTTTCGCTCCCGAACAGATTTGGTTGGCAGGGACTAGCCTTAGTTCTTGACTTTGCCTCTAATTTGTCAAGTCCCACCAACTGATCACACGGCCAACCTAACAACACAAAACTCTTAAACAAAACCAGCAAAAACGGTGGTACGTTTTTTAAACACAGAGTGGTTACTCCAATTATTAATATAGCTCAGTGATTGTTAGTCCTTTAGTCGGTGGGAAGCATGCGCAACAATAATGTAATTTCACTGTATTGGTTATAACCATTTAGTGAATAAATAAATAAATACATAAGAATTTGTACAGATTTTTGTTGTTAAGTTAGCTTAGAGTAGTATGGCGTAAAATAGTGTACGTCAACTCGTACAAAATGGGTTTAACTCAATAACTCATTTATTGAACTCCTTTACCGGACTCATTTTATGATAATCCCGCGCTCGACTTCGTTGTGAAACTACGGAAACTACTAACCAACAGGACCAGAATCACTAAAATGGACAAGGAATGGAACTGGAAAGTGTGAGCGTCATGAAATCGTGACGTCGAGTCTACATCATGGAGCGTCCCGTGAGCCTTGCGGGAACTTGACCTGTAAGGTACCACTTAGCGGCGAGTCGATCGTCAAAGTTGGTGTTACTGCGTTTGTTGGTTTGAGTTTTTTTTTCACGAATATGCTTGGCGCTAAATTAATGGAGCAAATCAAAATAATGTTAGGGGTTGTGTATGTATTGCGATTCATGTGAATTATTGTACTGTGATGGTGATGTGCTTTCTGCTAAGTGTATGTTGAATAAGCAAACTCTTATTAGTAGGAGAGAAGGCTGGTTACTAGTAAGTTAATTTTATATTTTCGTAGTACCGGTAAGTTACTTGCCTTAGGCATTGCCAGGGTTGTACGAGATAGGTTTCTTCAAGGAGCATACTACTCCGTGAGAGAGTATTTTGATGACAAATGGTAGAGTGCACAATCACCTCCGTAGTCACCCGCCAAGTTTTTATTTTTATTTTTGAAACTTTCAAATTTATTTTCTTGAAAGATACTACAAGTTTTAACTTAAGTTATTTTGTTGTAAATAAGTTAATTAATATTAATATTTAAAAAAATTGACGCAGTTTATCCAGCTATGTTGGTCAACAATGCAGCTTTGGTAATAAGGTAATAATAATAATAAGGCTATTACATGCTATTACTAATGATTCTGGCCATAGGACCAGAAGGTCTATCTTATATTCCCAAAGTTATAAGAGCCTAACCCTGTTCATTTGATATGATAATAGGCCTATCCAAAACATTAAGTACCTCTGAGTTAAACTTGAAGCTGGCTCATAAATACTCGTAGAAGAGTAAGTACCCCAATGGTATTAACAATGACTCGGTCTAAAATAATCTGCTTTTAAATATTTTAGTAGATAGGTAGCCTGTTCTCAAGTTAGTAAGTTTAGGGGGTTTATATAGGCTGCACTTTAGTATCCGTCCTACACTCATTCAAATGAAATATATCAATATAGGCTATAGATCATTCGATATTGATTATTTCATTCGGTTAGCCTAGTTAGGTTAGGTTAAGCTAACTAACCAAACTTGATATATCGAATGAAATAATCGCTAAGTAGGCTATATCGTCCGACATATTCATTCGAATGAGTGTAGGACGGATAGGTACTAAAGTGAATAGGCCTAAATGAATTTATTTTCATTGAGTTCAAACTGATTACATACATTGACAGTATTATACTAACTTAGAGAGATTTTTTTAGCATGTCTGATAAGTTAATAAAAAATATTTGAAATAGGATGTAACTGTGATTTAGATATAAGTTGCATGATTTTTTAATTTATTACTGTCAAATTTTTAATCTCTTGCCATGGTTTGTAACTTTTGTATTTATTTGCTCGTCGCTCAATTTCAATTTTAACTCTTGTATTATAGGTATTGACTGTATTAACTGAATTCCTTGTTATTTATATATTTATACATTTATTTACTCAAGACTGAATACGAGATGTATTTACCAACATTTTGACTTATCTATGCATTTCATATGTAAAAAATGATGAATAAATGTCTTATGTCTTATTTGGAAATTGGACAGCCGCTTTTCAAGTACCTACCTAGTTCGGCCAGTTAGAACAAATAGGAAATACAATAAATTAAGTGCAGCCTTTATATAGCCTAAGCTATTTTAATTGTAATAGTAGGCGTAATCTTTGAGTAGGAAACCTATTAAACTTAACCTAAAACTTATTTGGGTTCACCCTACTGTAGGCTCTACCACCAGCTCCACTGATTATCTTCACGTTCGAGAACACACTCTGGTGTAAGTTAAAAGGCCTTGATCATTTGGCTTTTGATAAAAATAGACCTGGCTGAAGAAATAATTTATCTTATCGGCTTATACTCAGTAACTTAATCTATTTTGAAGCTACCACATAACATCGAACTCGTCTTCCACTCATATTTGGGTTAAAATATGCCATAGTGGTGTCCCCATCTGAGTTGTAGAGTTGAGCTAACCAACCAGGTAATGAATGACTCATTCACCATTATTACGACGTATTGTCTGAGATTGAGCGCCACCGTCGTAGGCCTACATTTTATGACTGAAATCTGCATTCCATCTTCTCCTTCTGTTTGACTAGAGATTTAAGTTTCTGCCAATGAACATAATCAAAAGACATTGCTCCAGATTGTGTTGTACGAGCATTTAGCTCTCCTCAGCTGGTAGGTAGCTTGTTTGCAATAGTGGACTTGGGATTTTAGCCAATGTTTTTAAGAGGAGGTTCTTGCAAGATGGTTTAGTCCAGTTAGTGGCGATTTGGCCTACCTATAAGGGCATAAGTTATATTAATTAATGATCATTTTAAAACGTTTCTATAAGCTCGCTTTCTTGTCTGTTCGGTACAAATTTTGCAATTAATTTTAAACAAACTTCCAGATGCGCTAGAGACTTGAAACTTGAAACAAAGCTGGATGACAATGAAATATTAAATCATTTTATTTCCAGATTTTCCTTGGGCTACGCCTCATGGGCTTCCAAATTTTCAATGTTTACATTTTGGAAGAATATAAATAGCCAATTGTATCAATTGAAGTCAGCTGTAAATAAGTAGGTACTTCACTGAGCTAAAATTATAACTGGAGGTAGCACTGCCATGGCAGAAGTCTGTCAAAAGCGTGTCGCGAGCAGAGGTTAAGAGGTGCCAGGTTCTGCTCCAGAGAGATTCTAAAAATATAAACAAAAACAAAACATTTCAAAGTAAATATGAAACATCTGATTACGGATACAAAGGTTTTGGTTATGTATTAACTATAAATAGACTTAGCACGGCTAAGTTACCGTACTTCAAACATCAAAGACTAAAAAACAGAAATAGGCCTAATTTATAAATAAAACACATTTTTAAAATACCACGTTTTAAACGCACTACAAAGTAGAAAAAAGTTCATAAATATGCGAAGAGAATAAATAGGCCTACTTGTAAGAATTAAAAACAAAAACGTTGGACGCATGCAATAATAGGTAGGTACGGTAGTAATAAAGAGGAGGTTTTCATAAATTGGCTATTTTATGTGCCCTACGTATTTTGTTTTAAATCTTACAAGTATTTATTCTCTTCACATATTTATGAATTATTTTCTACTTTATACAGTAGTGCTTTTAAAAACGTGGTATTTTAAAAAGGTGTTATTTATAAATTATTTAATGTTAATTATTAGTTGTATAACCCCATAGGGCACCTACCTTACATGTGGTTTTCACTTGAATCTAGAGGCCTACCTATAATGGTCAGCAGGGTGATTCAGGGGGCAGGGCCGCGTTAAGGGTCAGTGGAGCCCTGGGCAAACCCAAAAGCAGCGCCCCCTTTTTTCCTAGTGAAGGTGGGTGGTGGATATGGGGCACCTGTCAGACGCTCCTCAACCACCGGCGCCCCTGGGCATATGCTAAGTCTGCCCGTTTTTAAAAAGTGGGCCTGTCAGGGGTGGAGATTTAGTGATTCTCTTATTAAATGCTTCTTAACAACAAATCCCAGATAAGCACTAAGGGAAGAAAAGTTTCTTCCTTAAAAAGGGGAAATAAATCCCAAGCATTAACTTAACCTTATTGTGCCACCTATCTAGGCTACCACAGTACTTAATTTTCATTGTTAGGATATCCAGACCATGGCCCCCACAAGGGTGGTGCTGGTGCAACTCTGGTCACAGGGCCCGGGCCCTCAGGGGGCCCGGTCCTACCCATTTTTTTTCTTTTTTCCCCATTGAAGATCACTTTACAGCAGATCATAAATTGAAGATAAAAAATAATATATATATATATATACATTACAAAAAACAAAGTTAAATAATTAAAAATATATTAATTCTTGATTCTAAGGAAGTTTATATACTAGTATTGTATACTAGTATTGTACTAGTATATACTAGTATTTAAATACTATAGGTGCGTAGGTGCGTATGTACTATACAACAGCAGAACAGCCAGCTCGGGCCCCCATAGTGGCCGGCTCCACAAACTCCCTCTACCCCTTTCCTCCCGCCAGACGCCTAGCCACTCCTACCTCATTCCCCCCATAATAAACAAAGTTTGGTTTTATAATTGAACTGATAGTTTCAAGAATGAATCATTATAGTTATAAGTTAAAATAAAATTTGTAAAGCATTGAAAAATTGACATGTACTATGTACCATAGCTAAGGTGACCAGAAGTCCCGTTTTAGGGGGACTGGTCCATCCCGACAAATCCTCTCGGGACGCTTATTTGTCCCGTTATATCAAAATTTGGTTCCGGTTGCACTTTTATGTATGGAATATTTCAATTAATAATTGCAATCTAGGTTATTTTACACAAACTTAAACATTCTTTACTTTTGGAGTTTTAAAAATATGAAAGATTGTAGGCCTAATAATTTTGACCTAAGTTTTCTTCCCAATTCGCTCGGTATAATACTGTACTAAAGCATGGATTGGATAGCATCGGCATCGACAGCATCGGTCATTCTCGGCATTACTCGTGCACATTCGTTTTTCTCCGTGACTACTCGCGCAAGTTCGGCAGCTCAGGTATTCACTCCCAAAAAATGTAGTATTGTTAAAATTCTTGATGAAAATTGTCACTGAATAAAATATGATTTCATTGGTGTAAGCTGTTAAACTCGATTTACGTAAGTTTTTTTCCTACTCCATATTACAAAGTACAATTATAGCAGTTAAGATAGCCAAACCCTTTTACAGGGAAATAAAAAGGACAAAATATTAATAGGCATGGAGCTTTTGTGTATTGATATACTGTAATAGTTTTAATTGCTGAATTCCTGTAATTTTAAGCTTATAAAACTCATTGAAGAACTCTTTTCTTCCTTAAAAAAGGCTGTAAAAGTGCCATTTACCACTCACAAATTTAATACCTAGATTGCCTTAAAAACTCACTAAAATACATGACATTTTCAAAATTTTCCCGGGGGAAAACCCCCGGACCACCCCTCTACGCTGGGGGGTATTCCATACCCCCCCCCGACCCCCTGGTTGGTAGGGGGCCCGAGCCAGATTCTGGTAACAGGGCCCACAATTAAATGTGGGGGCCATGATCCAGACTTGTAGATTCTGTTTAGCAAAACTCCACAAGGTGTTGGCTAAAACAAAACCAAAAAGTAAAATATTAAGGGGCGCCAGATCAAATTTCTTTTATTTACACAAATTTTGTTTTTTTGCTGATTGTTATTCCCTTTTTAATTTCTTTTAAAATGATATAATAGGTATTCATATATGATATTGTAAGCCCTTTGAAAAAATCAAACAAAACATCCCGAAAGCTAGTTTTCAGTCTGCGTAACTTCAAAAGTGGAGGTAGTATACATTTGAAAAAGTTAATTTTGTGGAAAAGTGACAAAGCATCTGAAAGTATCATGAAGTAGGCTAGAAGAAGAAAGAAGGCTCAATCAGTGGCGTAACAGATTTTTCCGGGCCCCGTGCAAACTTATTTTTTGGGCCCCATGTCATGAGTTATTTTTAGACCACCGATACAACATAATGAAAAGTCCTCCCCCCTCCCACTCAAGAGTTACTTTTTGGATCATCAATACAATATTCAAACCGATTCGTCATAAATATGGGCCATGTTCCATGAAAGGGCTTGTTAAGTAGGCTATTTGTCATGGTTTGATGATAAAGTTATACATCATTATCAAATATCAGTATTTGTAAATAGTTTGAAAAAATAAAAATACATTTTTTAATCCGTATCAGAATGTTTCATATCAAGGAGGTTTTATATTTAATTTATTACACATCTTATCAATTATTTATTCAGTTAGTTTTCTAACGGCCACCTTTAACTCCAGGCCGTGGCCTAGTAGAATTGGCAACGTCACAAGTAGTGAAGCGCCAGACGTCCCATAAGATAACGTGGCAGACAGGTGACACTAGCTCATTGATTCGAGTATTATTCATTTGAATTTAACATTTAGACCCATTTTTATTACTGTCACATTGCTAATTTTGAAGGAAAATATTTATGTCTTGTGAAATTTGTAAATTTGTTTGTGTCTTACAAAAGATTTTTTCAAATGTAATACATTACTTCATTAATAATTCTGAAATTGGATCTGTTTACACATAAAGGGTTGATATTTATAGCCTACATTTTGAAAGCTTTACACCTTTTGAAGAAAAGTGTAGGCCTAGGCTACCTAAAGATGGCAAATTTAGCATTGGCGAGATAGGCCGTTCCCTCAACTTAGGAATATCCATTTTTTGTTTTAAAACCTACAAATTGATATTGTCTAGTTTCAGCTAACAGTATTCAAGATTAAACCATATAACGGTGATGGCATCAAAAAATGATGTTTTAGATGAGCAAGAACTCAATGCTTCAGATTGTGTATTCTTTGATGCTAATTCTTGTGAAATGAAATTGAATTACAAATTGAAGTTCCCAGGAACTTATATGATACCTACTACTAAAATACTGGTAAGTTAGGCTTCTTCTGTTAGGCTATATTATCTTAGATATTTTAGTAGAAATAAAATATGTTTTCTGCATGAATGTGTTATGTGTTAAAAACACTTTTTAATGGTCTTTTGCTATAGCCTAGTGTCTTGGACTTAGGTATAAGCAGTGCCAAATTTAGGGTTCTTGCGGCCCTAGGACAAATTACTCTATCTGCCCCCACCCCTGTGTTGGAAATTCCCCGTGATAGGGGTGATGAAATCGTGAACATTACCCTTGCATCAAAAGTACATCATCATCATCGTCATCGTCACCTCAATCACAGATGAAATCGTGAACATCATATCCCCTAAATCAAGGGAACGCCATCATCGACACCCTTGAACGCAGTTCACATCTTATGGAAAATAAATAAACTGTTGTAGTTTGCTTGTTTATGGATATATTTTGATCAAACTTGGCAAATTTATTTATTTTATAATAAGCTATTAATATGCAACCAAAAACAAACTTTATTACCTTCCCTGTAGCAGCAAACCTATGTACCCTACTCATTAAAACTAACGTCATTTAAATAAATTTAAGGGGGGTCAGACGACAAAAATTTAAATCCAAAAATCGGATGGCTAGAAAAAATTTCATTGAAGTTTTAATAACGCTTTGTTGCTAAGTTTTGACGTTTTCATGGTAACAAAAAATTTAGGCTGAAAAAATTTTGATTTTTTTGTTTGAAAAAATAGAAAATTTACCAAATTTAGACTTGAGGAACTATTTGATAAGGAAAAGAACTCAGACAACCCATCTTATGCAGCTGGACTATTAGAAGTAATTTTGTAATTTCCCCACTTACTTATTTTATTACCGTAGGCCTAAATCAGATGTTTTGTTGTGTTTTCCGAAAACTAATATTTTTTACTTTAGGAACACCTAGGCTATCTCAAAAACTAAAAGAGATATCTCCATAATTTGTTTTTTGTTTTGTTTCACTCCTTCAGATGTACAAGATAAACAGAGGGTTTTGTTGCGATAGATAAAAAACATATTTTATATTAATTCAATTAGTTTTTTAACTGGAATATTTTTTCAATAAATTAATAATTCAGTAAAAATTCAAAAGACTCAAATTTCTTGAAACTTTCTGCTTATATCATAGAATACATAGAGATCAACCAATTATAAAAAAAGTTGAATGTGAAGATATCTCTTATGGTTTTTGAGATATGTGTTCCTAAATATTAATAAAACAGAATTGAGAATACTGTATTGGCTGTCCCTTAAGCGAAAATCAAATCAGGAAAATATAAATTTGCTTAGTCTGCAGGTTCGCTGCGGCGGGGATATTGTTTCAATTTCTCAAGAGTTCATGGTGTCCGAGTTAGAGCCTAGGCCTATACAAGTTAACGGAAACTCTTACATACTAAAAAATTAGTGAGTTTTGCAAAACAAGAATAGCCCCTGTCAAAATAACAAAAAGTTTTTAAATCACCTTCGGCTCAGAATGGAATTAGGACTCTAGGGGGAAAATTATTTACTTAAAAATTTTCAAGCAACCCCATCGGATCACTTGTAATGGATAGACCCTTCTTTGAGCTACAAATAATTCCTTGTGATGAAATTTGCTTGTTTATGATTTTTTTGCATCCAAAACCATTTAACCAATAACAAATAACAGGCTTTTCTATTGGAGCATACTGTTTATCATGTGACAGTATAAAGCGGCTGTGTAGCCTATTGAGTAGGGTGTGTATTGTATTTAAACACTCTTGACCTTGACAGTTCTAGTCCCATCCTTTGTAGCTCTAGACCTAAATGTTTACTTCCTGGACAACTCTGCACACTGTTTGATTTGACAAATTGTTAACATATAACATTCTTTACTATACTTGAATAGATACAACTTCTGTATCGGTGTGGTGGGGAAATCTGATGTTGGAGTAAGACGGAGAACTGTCTGGTTGACTATTAGGAGAGCCTGACGCGGTTGCCATAGCAACAGGCGCTGTTGCTACATCGCAACGTCTCTCCACGCCCACACGCACATGTGCAGTTCCTCCAGTGCTACGATAGTGACTACTTCGAGTAACAGTATACTGTCCGCGTAACAGCATACAGTCGTGCTCAACAAAGACAATTATCCAACAGATCCAACTTAATATTATGAGTACTGAACTAAATACTGTTGGGATAAAACTATTTAAAACTAAATATAGATTTTAAATCCAACCAGTTTATAAACATAACATTTTAGGTACATACTTATAGACAAACATTCATTTTGTACCCATGTATTCATTTTGGCTACTATATTCTTAGTTATTGTTTTCATATATAAATTTTAAGACTGAATAAAATAAATAGGTAACCAAAATATCATAAATTTGTATAAAACATTTTGTGTTATAGTCAAATTAGTAGCCTAATGCAAACCATTTTTCAGGATCTTCTTGACAACCAAGTGTTGTTTAACTATCTACAGCTGTCTGTGGAGTCTTATGTTAAACATGCCAGGGAAATGCATATGGCAAATAAAAGTATAAGTGAGTATTAAATTTGAAATTACCTGTTTATATTTTTAAAGTAGCTGGGTAGCTAGGGGATAAAGTGCTACCGGTAGGTAATCAGAAAGCTGCTGATTCAATGCTGAGAAAAATCCAAATATTTTAGTGTTTATATTAAATTTTATATTATTAAAATACCAAACAATATTGTAAACATTTCTGTATGGAACTAACATGATGTAATTTGTAAATATTTTGGCGGAATAAATGCTATTTTGATTTGATTTGATTTGAATTAGCTGGTGCAGCGTTTCTCCATTTCGTTCAACGCTTGGATTTAACCTCACCTAATAAACGAGTTGTATAGTGTTTGAGAGACTAATTTTTTATATGCTTTATATGTGTAACGCAAATGCAAAGTGCCTTTGCTGCACTCGAGAAACTTTCCACATTCGCCTGCGGCTCATACGTAAGCATTTCTCTCATGTGCAGCAAAGTGCCACTTTGCACACTAGTTCCACAAATAACTATTTCTTTAACTCTTTGTCGACACTTTATTTTTCAACTCTTTGACAATATAATTTGTTTAGGCTATTTTGTTTGATGTCTTCTAAGTATTTCAACACATTTCCATGTAAAACCAAAATTTAATAAACATCTGTGTCTCCTTCGGCCTCAAAAAGATCTTAGAGCTACACTCGTCAGTTCAACAAATTTTGTCAACTCAGCCACCATGTCACCGTCGTCAGGCGGGGACGAGTGCCTCTAAAGACTGATTGTGACACTAGCACTGACAAGTAAGATTTGATGAATAGCCAGCTTTTCTAAGCGCCATTGGGTTAGCAGTATAGCTACCTTGCTGCAAAATGATGTGACAATCAACACTCATAACACACCTGTAAAAGGTGTAGGCCTAGATTAAATACCTCTTACCACCTCCTCAATATATTCCGAGAAAGGTTGTCAATTATACTGGAGGAAATGTATTTAGTAATTTTAAATCATTGACTAAATATGAATTTTGTCTTTACTTTGTTTTTAGGTTCTCGTGTTAAAACTAAATCTGGAAAAGGCATCAGTACAATTGGAGAATTTAAAGAAAATTTGCCACAAACGAAGGAAAGCATCATAAAAAGTGAAGATGTATTTGAAGTGCCAAGAACAGCCTCCAATTCTTCTACTTATGATTCTTTTCACTCCATCAATATCCCTTGGCACTCCAGTAAAAGCACTGTGACAAAAAGTGCAAAACCCCGTGCCTTCAGGCGCAAAAAATCTGGTCCATCCATAGCCTGTAAGCCCGGCCCTAGCACTAGTTCTTCAATGACTGATTCTTCTAATCAGGAATCTCAAACTCTTCTTACTCCTTTGAGATATAAATATACTTACGCTGCTAAACCGAAGAAAATAAAAGAGAACGTCAGATTGTTCACAAATTATGATAAAAAAAATGTAAGTAATACAAAACTAAATTAGAAGATATGTATACATTTTTGGTTTGATCAAATCTAATAGTTTGTAGTTTTTGTTCTTTGTTCTGAATTTGGCAAAATGGTAAGAAAAAGAGCAAAATAAGAGGGCTATCCAGAAATTAGTTAACATTTTGGAATTAAGAATAAACAAAGTTTTGGAAAAAATTGTTTTTATGTACACTTGAACACTTATTTTCTTTCAAATTAAGGCACTTAGCAATGGACAAGCTTAGGAATTTATTTTGTCGTAAAATTCGGCCGCCTGACCCTTCAACCACTTGGTTAAACCTCTTCTTGCAGCTGTGCGTCGTAATCAAAATGCTGCATAGTCAGCCCCTTCATTGCTGGGAACAAGTGGAGGCTGCTCGGTGCCATGTCGGGACTGTATGGCAGATGAGGAAGCAACTCCTACTTAAAAGATTCAAGGACTTCACAAATGCCATTTTGAGGCACATTTGCAACAATTCACACGTTGTCGTGAATCAGCAGAATCTTTGAGCTTAACTCTCCCCTGTGCTGGTTTTGTATCGCTCTTCTGAGGTTTTGAAGGGTTTGGCAATACCTTTGAGAGTTCATAGTAGTGCCTCTTTCCAGGGAGTCTACAAAAATTACATCTTTCCTGTCCCAAAAAACAGTCATCATCACCTTCCTTGTCGAATGCCGACAACGTTTGCATGCATTTCTTTGGTTTTTGGGGGGAATCTGTGTACCCCCACTCCATTGACCGCAATTTTGTCTCGCAGTTCACATGTTTATCCAGTGTTTTGTCACCAGTAATGATGTGATAAAGTAATGAGTCACAATCTTTATCGTAAGCGTCCAGAAATGTTATTGCTACAGCCGTTTGCTGATTTTTGTGAATGTCTGCCAAGATTTTTGGAATCCATCTTGCACAAAACTTGTGGTGACCAAGCTTTTCGGTGATGATCTCGTGCAACAAACTTCGTGAAATTTGTGGAAAACTCGTAGAGTTCTGTAATTGTTGTGAATTTTCGGCTTTTACTGACTTCAGCATTAAGGTTTTTGACAAGTTCGGCAGTCACTATGCTAGGTCTTCCACTTCGCTCTTCATCGTGAACGTTAGTTCGGCCATTACTTAATTTTATGACCCACTCTACCTTCAGTGATAATGTTACTAAGCTTCCGTTATCTATCGGCAGTAGTTCTAGGTAGTAGTTCTAGCTAGCACAATTGACTGAGACGGGTGGCGTCGTTTTGTAATCCAACTACTAGGAGGTCACGAATTGTGGATATTTATAGGGATGCACTGTGGATGCGATGCTCCCTGGTGCGGATTAACGTCCGCACTAGTGAGTACTACGACTATCCGCAGTACTATCCTGATAATTAGACCAATTCGTAAATTACAAGGAAACATGTGGTTCGGATTCCACTATAAACTGTAGGTCCCTTAGTTGCCATTAGCTGTATGGGCTATTAATTAACAGCTGTGTCTAAGGAACATGTCGGCCTCAGTCACTAACAAGACTACAAGATCGCGCCACTCATCCAACACTCATCCTTCACTCATATTTGGGTTAAAATACGCACATAGTGGCGTCCCCATCTTAAATAATTTATATTAATTGATATTGATATAGATGCTGACTAAGCTGCGTAACGATCTGACACCAAAATGGCAATGCTAACCCCACCCCTTGAGGACAGAAATGAAAATGCAATCTATTTTCTGGATAGCCCAGTAGAAAACTAGCCCTTTAATACCGAGAAGAATCCTAGAATTAGATTAAAAATCTTAAATCATGTCTTTGATTTCTTTCTCTATTGTTAATTTAATTTTATATTTAAAATTGTCTGCTTGATTTTTCATATTTGTAATGTTGTTATGTCGGAATGGCAATACCATTCTCAGTAGGCTACTGTAATTGAGTAGTTAAAATAATTGTCTAACGTGAGTGAATAGTCTAATGACTAATATTAAGTAAATAATTTTTCTTCCGTTATTAGATATTATACTAAACCAAGTGTGAGTTCTACTCTTTTGTAATGATGAGAAAAAATCCATTTTAGTACCATCCAAAACAATTCTTTCTTTAATTTCATTAAATTTTTGCTCTTTGTGTGATGGTGTTTTTGTTATTTCAGGTTAGTGAGGTTATCATTCTTGATGACTAATAACTTGGAATTAGAAGACAAAAAAGGATTCTTATTTCCAAGAATTACCTGAACTGTAATATTATTTTACCTGTAATGTTTTCCAATTTAATTGTTTCAAATTATCTTCTGTTTAGTTCTTAATGAGTTTGCTAGAAAAAGTTTTAAAACCTCTTGATTTTGTGTTTTGTAGTTATTTAAAAATTTTAGCTAATTTAAACAGATTTCATTACTGTTCTTAATTTTTACTGTGGTTTTGTGCTCTAATGGCCCCAAACTAAATGCATCAAATCATTACAAAAGCTTAGCAAACTTTAGTTTTTAAGTAAAATGTGGTAACATAATAATAAAGTTATGTTAAATTTATGTTTTCTTATAAATTATTTCCTTTCTGCACTTAAATTTACTTACTTACTTACTTAAATTTATGATTTAGGAAACTCAATACTCTTTGATCGTGGTGAATGAGATAACATTGTTTTAGGAATAATGTCAAAGGTCAATGGTAATCAGTTAGTCAATTGTTCCAATAAGTCGCATCATAGCTTGTAGCAATGACCTAATACTGTAATTTGGGTTGTAGTTTACAGGCAAAAATGATAATTATTTTGTTATTTGTATTTTTCCCAGTGAGTTATTCATTTGCTGAGCATAACAAGTGAGTATTGAAAGGTTTTCACTTCTAATAATTTCCTTGTATTATGAAATATCAAGTTGTTCAAACCTAAAATTCTTCTGACATATTAAGCTAAATGAATTTCTACTTTTCATGCTTTTATAGGGGTTTTCACTTTAAGCTGTAAGCAGTATTGTACATGTACCAGATTTGTGCAACTAAAATTTGAGTTTTTGTCTGACTAGTATGTAAATAGTTTTCCTAAAGGAGGAAATGAAGTTATGGATAGGTAAAATTAATCAATTTGAAATGTTTTAAGTGCATCAGAGAACACTATGTCAAATAACACGTCATCTAAAGGTATCTAATACTTTAAAAAAAGGTTATGGGAGATTTAACTCTACTATTGGCAAATTTGGTTTAAGGGTTTATTTCTAAGTAAATAGAAAATTGAGCGTGAATAGTATTCCGGTAAAAATCATTATGTAGGTTGTTCCAGGGTGAGTAGTTTAAAGCAGCGCGGGCCTTAGGATTGTAGCTAGGCTACAAAAGGTGCATCTATCCTCACAGGGCCCCACGATTGGGGCACCAAACGTAAAACCACCTGTCGGTGGCTCATTTGAAGTAATTTATTTTATTCTTAAACTGTCTTTGATGTATTGTCTACTTCAAATATTGTGTATTTTTTGTATTTTCGCCTGTACTTTTTCTGAGGTAAGCTTGCTGACATCCCTTTATTCTACAAACCAAAATCCTAGCCTAGAACCTTTCATTAAACAAAGCCAGTTGAAAAATATATCATTTGGAAATTTATCCAAAAAAAAATCAAAGCAAAGTATTATGGTCACAGAATTTTTTATCTTTTTAAACTTTATTATTGTTTTGATTGGTAGCATATTTTATGATGAATAAATCACTTAAATTTGAAAATCAGTGGATCCTTATAGGATCTTCCTAAAGAACCTCCAAAGGCGTGCAAGTTGGTCCAAGTAGTAGAAAATGGCTTCTGTTCTCAAAGTGCTGGGTGCAAATCTCACTAATCGCTAATAGATTTGATCCAACTTAATGCTGCAACCTTGTAGCCCTATCCTGAAGTAGTGTATAATACGTTTCCCGGATAGAGTCTAGTATAGAAAAGGATGTTTCTTGGTCTTTTTCGAAATGAAATGAAATGAAAATGGTTTATTTATACAGGCAAACATATTTTTAAGAGTAAAATTAGTTTGGCTTTTTCAAAAAATCTTGTATGAGTGAAAATTTTGAAACGTACGTTTTCAGGAAAAGCGCATTTAAAAATTGTTGTTCCGTTTTTTTGAAACTTTTATTATTATTTTTATTTTATTAACATTTTAAGTTTCATAAAATGTCCATGGTAATGCAATATCTTTGGTAATTTTTTATTTATAGAGCATCTTAGATGGAAAAACACAAAATTTTGTCACGACCATCACGGATATAAAACTGAATATTAAAAATAGTTAATATTATTTTTATAACTATGTTTTGCTATAAATTAATTTACTTTTAGGGCCATTATACAATAAACAGCTCACTAAGTTTTTGGTATATTTGGTCTTTCTAGAAAAAAATAAAAAAAACTCAGAAATTGAAAAAAGCCAATAAAATCTTTTAAGTTTGTATAACTCCGAAAAAACTTACCTGAGACCCGAAAAATCGTGATGTCTTTATAGAGGTGTGCTTCTTTTGTGTATAAAACATTGAAATATGATGATATTTTAATTTTTGAAATTTTTATGATAAAAATCATAAACGTGATGGTCAGGGTCAAGCAGTACGGTCGTGAATTGTCTGGAATAATCTAAATCTTTCTAAACAATCTTTCAATTATACTGATAGTTATAATAAAAATATGTGTTTCAATTGAACTAAACTGTTCAATTTACAATGATATGTCGTGCTCTAAAGTTGCAATTTTTTCCCTAATGGTCGTGACGTCAAATCAAGAGACAGGCCTATTTAGTCATGGTAGTCAGTTCACAATGAAAACAAAATTATCATATGCTCCTTTTTTGTAAGTTTAATAACTATTGATGTAATAAAAATATGACATTATGAATTTGGCATGAATAAATATTCTAAAAACAGCATGAAAGTTGCAAAATGTACCGTAGGGACACGTGACGGTCGTGAGTTTCGAGACTTTAAAAATACAAAAAAATACCTAGAACCTATTTAAAGCCAAATAATTGTGTGTTCCACACCAACCATGTTGCCCCCGTCCCAAAAAATACTAAAACAAATAATGATAAACTAAATATTCAGTATCTACGAAGTAAAAGGCCAGGGACATAAAAACGTACATTTGAAAATTTTCACTCGTATATATGATTTTTTGTTTTTCTTTAGGGGCTTCTTGCTCACAGCACCCAGTACATTTCTCTCTGGCTCAGTTGAGAATGTTTGCGTATCCCTTCACAACACATCTAGTCCAGCTCAAGTCTCGCTTTCTCTGATTGGAACATTCAGTGGGCAAATCCTGTCTAAAACTTCTTGGACCATTAATTCTGGTGAATATCAATTTTTTACCTTGAAACATATTTCTGGTAGTTTAAGTAGGTACATGAGGAGTTCCCATTAAAGGATTTCGGAACTTCTCTGTGAGTTGGGGCCTAGTAGTGCAACGGATTATGAATCCAGGAATGTCGAGGGTTTAAGTCCTGTTGCCGCCACTAATGCAAAACAACAGTTGTGCTTTATCAGTACAGTTCATTCTAGAACTGTATCAGCTCACCTTAAAAACAATTAAATCATAACAACACAACAATAAACAATAAATTATGATTCAAAACAATCTTAATATAATTTAGACTGGTTTTGAGAAGGATATCAAATAGATCCTATCAAACGTTTGAAGGTAACAAAGCCAGTACTTGGCCTGCTCCCTTAAAAAGTAGTGTAAACAAATTACAAATAGGGCAATTCTCATAAATCTGTATTTTCCCTATCCGGTCCAAAATTTTATGATTTCTTTGTGTTGAGTGAGTGTTGAAATGTTGATTTACCAACAATTCATTCAAGTGATTTTTGCCATAAGTAACAACTTTTTGCCATCCTTTCACAGTGGGATGTATTGAGCTAGTGGTACCTGTAACAACAGAACAGCAAGGCAGACTCGTGGTACATCTACAGTCAGCTGATCCTGATCTAACCTCTAACAGTGAAGTGACTGTTCAACTACAAGCTGATCCTCTTGTAGTGCTTGTATCTACTGACAAGCCTCTCTACAAGCCTGGACAACAAGTCAACTTCCGAGTTGTCACCCTCAATCACAAACTGAAACCCTTCAATGGCAAGGTGAGATTTCTTTTGTAAACCAAAGAAAGACTGTGTTATTCTTTAGGCTAGTGTTCTCAGACGTACGATAATTATCGTTTTGTACGATAATTTAGCCTCCCGTACGATGTACGATACGTCACCGTACGATAATGCTATTTGTACGATAATTTTGGCAGTTGAATAGTACTCTTTTACAAAATTGGTTAGGGAGGTTATACAAAGTAATTCGGAAACATTTTTGCTGTTTTAAATAAAAACTCAGTATTTATTAGAGATGGGATGTAAAAATCAATACATAAAAAATCAATCTTATGAAACCTATAAGTTAACTGTTATGAATAAAATTAAAACGAAAACATTTCCATTACATGTGCTTCTGAACTTCTGCTTGAATGCTTCTGCTTCTTCTGCTTCTCCTACATCGCGGGAAAGTCAGTTTCTGTTACCATATATGATAGACCTTCCGTACATAATCTCGCCCAATTGGTGAATTATTGGTGTGTATTGCATGGTGGAAGGAAAATACAGGTGTAGTGTTTGTGTTGAGGTTGAGAAATATTCACATAATATGAGTTACTATGATTACAACGTACAAAACTAAAAATAATATGGTTTATGGCAATTTTAAGATTTATAATAAAAAAATATATAAGTCTATTAGGTATTTATTAATAACATCAATACTCAAGCCAGTTACGATGGTTATTTAAAATTGTACGATAATTTTGCCTGAAATACGATAATTTAGTACTGTGTGTACGATATTCGACCACGGCCAATCTGGGAACACTGGGCTAGTGGCACTTTGCAAAACTGTAATTCAAGCACTTTTTGAGAGAAAGCGGTTCACTCCTCAAACGTTACTAGAATTAAACTTGTCCCTCCCGCAACGAAGTCCAAGACGCTAACTAGGCTTGGAACTTGACCCTATACTCAATATACCTGGATGTTCACGGAACAGTATAGGTTTTATGGGAGATAGTCATGCTATTACTATTGCTGGAATCATTATGTTTATTGTTATCTTGGTTGCGTCAACTGTATTCATGATCCTCATGAAGGAGCTAAACCTTATTTCTGTAACTTCGCTATTGATGGATTGGTGTTTTGAGTTGATGATTTGCATGTTGACTTTAGTATAGTCAAAATTAGAATAGTAGTAAAAATCATTAATACAAAGTAAAAGTGATTAAAAGTTTTGTAAGTGAATGAATGAATGAAAAAGTGCTTTCATGTGTTCAACAATTTCAAACAACAAAGTCCGTGAAACTTGTGGGAATAAAGCGAAAACTCTGTCATTGTGAATCGGCGGTTTTTAGAACCTTTTCTTCAAATTAAGCGACCAGTTCCATCAGTTACAATGCTCGTGCGTCCGCCCTTCGTTTTGTCATAACTCATGGACGTCAGTTTAACCATTTTAAAACTGAATGCGCAATTTTTTCTCAGAACTTTACTTCAATACGTTGTTTCCGTAAACTTAGCAAACTTGGTGATTAATGTCTATTTGTTTAAGTTTTATGCCAAAAAAACCTGTATCACTGACCGCACCTCTCAGTTGACGGTAGCCAGTTGGCGGGATTTCAAGTGCATTGCACATCATTTGTTAAAATTGCAAAAATACAGGCAGCGCGAGGATGTTCCCATTGTCAAGGCTGGACGCTGAATGAGTTGCCGAGTGTGCACGCACCAAAATGTACGAGAACAGTGCGCCCCTAGCAGCATCAGAACGAAACGTTCCTTACTTTCTGAATAGCTCTCGTATATTCGGAAAACATAAATGGGAGAAACATAAATTCAGAAACATAAATTCGGAAAACAAATAGAATCCTGAGTGAACTGAGCTGTAATTACTCCAATGTAAAGATGGTAAATGCATATGAAGCAGGGAGGCACCTTCATACCCACCATGGCTTGCACCTGAACAACAAAGGTAAACTATGGTTATCCCAAAAAATCTGTGGGGTAGCAAAGTCTTTTTACGCTCCCATGGAGAAGATCGATCTTCAAACCCATAATCCATTGTCAGAAGTTCCTAACATGGCTGCTGTACATATTCCTGAGCCCAACCATCCACTGGAGGAAACACTGCCGGAACCATTAGTAAGAAAATCTAACACAGAAGAGCCTGGTGTGTCTGTACCAGTGATGTCAAGATGCCCTCAGAGACCAGGAGATACGAGTCAACCACCTCCTCCAGGAACAGAGTTGCTGTCGGGAAACTCCACCCCACCGGCTTCAACGGTTCATCGACAACAACTAGACCCTCTGACCCACCCATAGATTTAATAAATTTTACTAGTTGTGATGAAATTAGCTTAAGTAAGTCCAGCAAATGTAATAGTGTTTTAATAAATGGTAGAACTACAAACAAGAAAAAAATCAATAGTTTTACAGGTAATAAAAGTTATAATAATGTTCACACAAAAAATACTGTAACAATTTATCACCAAAATTGTCAAAGTCTTCTGAATAAAGTCAATACATTGGAATTGATTGCAAAAGAAATGAATTTAGATTTTCTTTGTGTAACTGAACACTGGTTAAAAGTTAATGAAATCAACATATGTTCAATTAGCGACCTTCATCATGTAACTAGCTATTGCCGAACTTCTAGAATTCATGGGGGCTCAGCAATTTTTTCTCGCTATGACCCATCATGTATCAAAGTAATGGATGATATGAATAAATTATCTGTTGATTTAGACTGTGAAATAGCAGCTGTTGAAATAATAAACATGAATTTATTGCTAGTAACCATATATCGTAGTCCTAATGGAAATGTGCAAAATTTTTTTACCATCTTAGAAAAGTTACTAAGCCAAATCAATCGGCAGAAAAAACAGTCAATTGTATGTGGCGACTTTAACATTAACTTTCTTAGTAATGATAGTGACTCTGTAAACCTTTTAAACCTTTTTAGTATGTATGGGTTGCATATGACAATTTATGAGCCTACGCGAGGTAATAATTGTTTGGACAACATATTCACCTCATTAGAAAATAATTATACAGCCTCTGTGGTTAATAAACATGTTAGTGATCACCTTGCTCAAGTTTTTACTTATTATAGGGTGGAAGAGAAGGATTACTTTCCTGTATGTAAAGGTAAAACGGTCACAAAAATAACTGAGGCTGGTATAAGAGAACTCAAGTATTATTTAAGAAAAGAAAATTGGAAAGAGGTATTTTACATTAACGATGTTAACTTAGCATTTAGTAGTTTTATAAATATTTTGTGTTTTTATTTTAACCTTAGTTTTGTAAAACATGTAAAAAAATGTCAAAGGAAAAAGAAGACCTCCAACAAATGTTCTTGGTATAATTCAGAGCTACAAAAACTTAAAGAAAGATTGGATTCTCTCTACCATTTATATAAAGACACAAATGTTGTTTGGTATAGAAATGAGTACAGAAAACTTAAAAATGTGTATAGATGTAAGATTAAAAATGCCAAAAAAAGGGAAAATGCTAATGCCATAGAAAACGCCAAAAATAAAACAAAAGCTTTATGGAATATTGTAAATAAACATAAAAATAAGTCAAGCAAATGTAGAGTAGATAATTATTTTAAGTCAGATGAATTTAATGAATATTTTGTGAATACTGCCTGTGATAATGTAAATTCTAGTCAAAATGTAGGAATAAGTAATTGTTGTAACTTTACTCATTATTTAAGGAAAAAAGTAGTACCTGATAGTGTTAGAGATTTAGTTTTTAAATATGTGACGGAAAATGATGTTTTAGATGTAGTAAAACAGTTAGCTCCAAAAAAAAGCACGGATCATTTTGGAATGACAAATGCTCTCATTAAGGAGACCATACCTTACTTAGTAACCCCATTAACAATTTTGATTAACAACTGTATGGCTCAAGGTGTGTTTCCTGATATCATTAAAATAAGTAAAGTTCATCCTATTTACAAAAAAGGAAAAAAAGATGAAATAGGTAACTATAGGCCTGTTGCCATTGTTCCTGTTCTGTCTAAAGTTCTTGAAATAGTTATTGGTAAACAGTTAATGCAATACTTAGAATCAAATCAACTCCTTTGTACAGAACAGTTTGGATTTCGTAAAGGGCTTTCAACGACACATGCCATTACTTCCTTGGTTGATGAAATTCTCGACTGTTATGAAAATAAGGATTTTGCTGCAATTACATTCTGTGATCTTAGTAAAGCTTTCGATCGAGTATCACATGAAATTTTGTTAAAAAAATTAGAATATCATAACATTAAAGGTAAAGTGTTAGATTTATTTAGATCTTATTTGTCAAACAGAACACAGTATGTAGTTTTGGGAGAGGATGCATCATCTATTAAGCCTGTGTATTGTGGAGTTCCCCAAGGATCTGTGCTTGGGCCTCTGTTGTTTTTGGTAGTAGTTAATGATTTAAGTGTTAATATCCCTGCAAATATTGTATTATATGCCGACGACACAACCATCATTACTAGACATGCAGATCATGAACAACTTTTGGTTGACTCTATGCATAATCTAAAGCTAGCTGAAAACTGGTTAATTTCTAATAATCTTGTTCTAAATAATGATAAGACAAAAACTGTTTTGTTTAACCTTCGTGAAGTACACAGTAGGCCAATGGATGAGAGAAATCCAAAATTTTTAGGATTAACTTTTGATTCTACTTTGACCTGGCATGACCATGTTATAGTTTTAAAAAATAAACTGAGTTCAAGTATATTTGCTCTTAAACAATTATGTGGCGAACTAGAACGGCCTTCTCTCATACAGGCATACTATGGACTTTTTCATAGCCATATAAGCTATGGGTTGCTTGTTTGGGGGTCTTCTGCTCATGCAAAAGAAATTTTCAATTTGCAGCAAAAGGCAATTAGGGTAATAGCTGCTGTAGATAGGCACCATGATTGCACTGAATTTTTTAAAGAATACCAAATATTAACACTGTTTTCTCTATTTATTAAGCAATGCCTGTTATACTTAAGACCACAATTAGATAAGTTAGATTATAGGAGAGATATACACTGCCATAATACTCGCCAAAAATGTAATATAAATCTTCCTTATGTTAGACTTGCTAAAACTGATAAAAAACCATTAACTTTAAGCAGTAAATTTTATAATAAGTTACCAATAGCCATAAGATTACTTAATGATAAGGATTTCAAGATTAAAATAAATAACTTTCTTTGTAATCAGCCATTATATTCAATAGAAGATTATATGTCAAGAACACTGACTCCACTAGATTTTAATTAATGTTATATTTTATGACTAATTTGACGTGCCAATGTATTTGTATGGAATATTAACTGGCAAATAAAAATCTCATTCTCATTCTCATTCATTCTCATTCTCATTCTCATTCTCATCTCATTCTCATTCTCATTCTCATTCTCATTCTCATATTAATTGTTGAATTCTTGTATTAAAACCATCGAACCTTCCTAACGCTAGCCAATCCCAACCATGTTTGGTAACTAATGTAATCATGCTCTGAAAGAACATAATCATGTACAAAAGGAAAGATATGCAAAGAAAAATGGGGAATTTACTTCGCTGCGTCATATGGGAAGCTCTTTTGTAGATTTGGCGGGAGTGTCAATTAACTGTTTGCTTGTTGTAAACGATTTAAACATGTTAAGTTTTGTGGGATGCCATAACCTTCCTGTTGACCTCAGTTTAGTGATAACAGCTCCTGGAACCTGGAGAGAGGTTGAGGAAAAGGAAGAGTGGTCAATTATTTTATGAGTTCAGATTTGCTGGTGTTGCTGAAACTGCCATTTGAACACTCTGTATTGCTTATGGACACTCCATACTGCACAGTAAATGTGGAATAGAGTATAGATGGCTCTATCACTTGTTATTTAGATCACTAAAGTACAAATCAGCTAATTCCACAACTTTGCTTCTCAATTCCTGTAACAGCATTTTTCTTGATTTCTTCCCCATTTAAAAATCCAAACTTGCTATTGATGTGGTCTAAAGCATTAAACCTATTACTTAGTTCCATGATCTATAATTTCTATGGTCTATAATTTCTAGCATATGTTTTATATAGGTCCTCTACTCTTGATGAGACCTCGTCATTACTTAGCTCACCAGGAATTTTTTTCTTCTTCCTTTGCCTTTTTTCTGTGAATTCAGCTGGTACGTCATCACTACACCTTGCGTCAAGGTCAAGACCACTCTACTCGTCGCTGCGCCACGGCTGCCATGCGGCCATACTAATAAATAAATGTTCATTAATTTGTCCCTTTAGACTTATGTTAGTAGTTGACGTCATTAAATCAATTAAATGTATGAATTACTCTTATGAAAGCTTAATAGAGTTTAACAATATTCATTAAGATAAATTATCGAAACATTTCTTACAAACAAATTTAGGGGGGTGCGATGCATCGAAAATGCTTAAAAAATCTGATTCAATTTAATTAGATGCATCAAATCGCGATTTGATACAGTGGTGATCAAAAATCAATTCGACTCTTGAGGGAGTCAGTATTCATATATGAAAAACGCCTGCAGAAAGTCAATGCAATACCCGCAATACAGGAGCCCGCTGTTGTTTGGGATTCCCTTGCGAAGGTGTTCTTATTTAATTAATTTTTTGTTTGTAAATATTGTTTTTTTGTTTTATAATTTTTTGTTTTGTCTTAACACTCTACTCGGGAAATATCATTTATATTTCGTAACTTTTTGTGTCTCTTTTACTCTTAGTCCCTTAAACTCTAGTTTTCTCAGGTAAGCTAGCTGAGCTCTATCCATTGATAAAATAATTTGAATCCTGCTCTCAGCACTTTGGAATACAACGTTTAAATGTTGTTCTATATGTCCTCCATGAGAGTATCTCATTTTGATGTTCCAGATCAGTAAAATATGGATAGAGTCTCCTTCTGGGGTCAGAGTTGAGCAGTGGAGTCAAGTTGAGGTTATTCAACATGGACTTGTACAACTTCAATTCACTTTGGACAAGGAGCCGTTTTTGGTTAGTTTTTGTTAGTTTGTTTATGTAGTCAGGGCCGTCTCTAGGGTTGGCGGCGCCCGGAGCAAAAGTGGTCGTGGCGCCCCCTCCCCCCCAGTAATAGTCGCATTCGCATATTTTAATACTATGTTAATAATACAAATAGCCGCTGCGCGGCGCCCCCTCAGCCACGGCGCCCGGGGCAACTTGCCCCGGTTGCCCCCCACTTCGGACGGCCCTGTATGTAGTGTGTTTTTGTTGTTTAGTGTATTACTTTGGACTAATTGCTTTACCCTTTGAATTTTATGGGTTTTCTGTTCTTTAGTTGTGCTGAGATTTATCACGTTTTTCAGTTTTGTTACAAGCCCAAAAATAGTTTTCCAAATGACATTATACAAGTTTTCAGTGCACACATAGAATGTGTGTTGTCATTGTAATAATTTCTAATCTTTCTATTTATTCATAATACTAAAAACTGTAAAATGCTTGACTTTAGTTACAACTTATAAAAAACTCACCGTCAACTTTAACCCAAGCCGCACAACATTTATTTTTGGCTAGACGATTGTTTAAAACAATGTTGGTTGACGGAATCCGTATTTTCTTTGACCCTTTGAACTCCATGTATTTAGTATGGATTATTTATTTATTTAATCAGGCATTTTTATCTTGTGTTCCTCCCCATACAAAAATAAACAAATTATTTCAAAACAAGTTTTTTTGTCAATACTAGTGACAGGAATGTAGATTTAATGAGGGTAGCCTATGTATTATTATGTAAAGCACTCACTTTAACAGTTTCATAGTTTCTTTGAGATATGAAAGTTAAAAATTGTTATTCACAGTTATAAATAAAAATAACAACAGTTAATGTGTTTATTCTTTTATCAGGGAAAATGGAAAATCAAGGTTCATCACAGTTTGTCCTTCACAGTAGAAAAAACATTTGTAGTCAAAGAGTATACTCCTGCAATATTTCAAGTTGACATAAAACCTCCTAAAGAAATTCTTCCAGACTCGCCTGTTGTTTCATGGGATATATGTGCCAAGTAAGTTAAATTAAATATATTATAAATATGATTTTGGTATTTATATGTTTTGTAAATTTCCTAAATTTTAACACTTTAAAGCCTAAGCCCGAGTATAGCTTGGGGTGTTAGTTTTAGTTTGTTGATTCTTACCTGCAAGCGCTTATAGCAATAGCGGCAGTTCGGCTGATGGTGGCATGGCAACTATCATGCCACCATCAGCTGAACTGTCGCTATTGCTATAAGCGCTTGCAGGTAAGAATCATTGGCATAGGTGTTACACTGAGGAGTGTAGTGTTGATATCTTTCTATATGTACTGGTTTGAATCCCGTACATGTGCAATCCATACTAAGCTCAATGATGTGTGAACAGCTGGCGGGAGAGGCCATCCGTAAATAAACAGTGTCTTGGGTGGAAGTTGACGGTATTATTGAGTTTAGTAGGGATTGCACAGCAAATTTATCAATGTGTAAATTAGTTCTAGCTATAAACATGATCATTGTTAAAAGACTGATTATTTGATGATTTTAATAGGTACAGTTATGGAGAAGTACTTAAAGGAAATGTTCGTGTTGAAATCAAACTCCTGGGATCAAGAGCCGCTGATCAGCCTAATATAAACCATGCTGTCAAGGTAAAATGGTTTATAAAAAGGGTAGTTTCACATTTTGGGTTTCATTGCAGTTTAATAAATTTGTTACATAAAGCAACCATTATTAATGGGGTTAAGCGACTAAGCCTAACAAAATTCCTTAAGATAAGTACTTTGCATAAGATAACTATCACAGTCAAGGGTTTCTAAGCAGTGTTATAAATTAATTAATTAATTGAAAAAGTGTTTTAAAATAATATACTGTTTAGTTAATAACTGTTTAATTAATGTTAATTAATGCATTTGATATTCATTAATAATCCAAATTATCATACTACAGGGTGTTTATAAAAAAACTTTACAACTTTAACATTCTCCCATTCATGATCCATGGGACATAAACGTTTCCTATTGACACCACATGAAAGGGCTGCTCAAAAAGTTTTAATCAGCTGGCAGTTCAATCAGCTGATGGCCTTACATTGTTGTTTGGTAAAAAAAAACAAATAATTGAAAAGTCTCATTAGTATCGCAATGGAAGCACGAATCAAAGCGCAGTGTGTGGAGTGGTTCATTGAAACGAAATCTGATATTGTTGTTCAACGGAGATTTCGGACAAGATATAATAGGAATCCTCCTTCAAGACCCACAATTAGGGCTTGGTACTATAAGTTTATGAACACTGGCAGTTTGAATCACAAGAGAGGAAACGGTCGACCCCGTGTAAGCGATGAAGATGTGCGGCGGATTGATATGTTGGAGAATTTTGCTTTTCCCCAACTAGAAGAATTACAGCCAAATGTAATTTTTCAACAGGACGGTGCTCCCCCGCACTGGAAGAGGTTTGTTCGGGATTGTTTGGATCAAAAATTCCCAAATCGTTGGATTGGCCGTGGTGGGCCATTGGCCTCCTAGGTCACCAGATATAACTCCATGTGACTTTTTTGTTTGGGGTTTTATTAAGAATCGTGTCTACGCTAGTAAAGTGGACAACAAAGAAGAACTAAGAGAAAGGATCAGGAGAGCGTTTGATGAAATAGATCATTCAATTTTGCGTCGTGTTTGGTCAGAACTGGAATGTCGACTTGATTTTTTGCGAGCAAACAACGGGAAGCACATTGAAGTTAGGTAAACTTCTTATCATGTAAATAAAACTTGAGAAAATTTCCTAAATTTTAATTTTTGTTTCATAGCTGTAAGTGAAAAAATAAAGGTTTTATGATTGTTTAAAGTTGTAAAGTTTTTTTATAAACACCCTGTACTTTTAACACCAAAATTAGTATTCCACTATAATTAATATTTGTCCAAAAACTCTTTAGAGCACATTGTGTTTATTTAAATATAAAATTATATGGCTGATACAGGATTTTTAAAGAGGTTGCCTCTAGCTAAGGCTTACATAAAAAAAATCAAGTTCAGGGAAACTTATACAGTACATAATAAGATAAAAAATTAATCACATAACAACTGATTGATACTTTTTCTAGTATAGGACTGAATTCTTCAGTGAGTAGATTGATGAGAAATGAATGTCAGTAAATTTTTCTCTCATCATCTATAGTGTCTGAAGGAATCCCATACTTTTATGACGTATCAGTGCTTATGTAATATGCCTTTTGTGTGTTTGTGTAAGCCTCTGTACTTCATCAGCTAAGCTAGGAAACTCTACCCTTATCCAAAAGAAACTCCTCAAGTCCATATTTCCATGTTTGAGACTTATTTCCAGCTCAACAGCTACACTGGTTGTGTCCTGGTGACAATGACTGGTGGTGAGCTCGGGTTGGCAGACCTGCTAGTGCGTCCCACAGCTGTGCAGCTCACTGCGATTGTCACAGAGATAGGTACTGCAGTCTCACACTCAGCGACTACACAGAGCCCTGTGTACGATCAACCATTCAGATTGCTCTTCCAGTGTTCTCAGTACTTCAAGCCTGGCCTACCCTACAAGGGGAATGTAAGTAAGAGTTTGCAATCAATATTGGCAAAATTCTAAAATTCTTTATATCTTTGAACGCCTGCCATTTTTGGCTCGGTTGTCCGTTTGATTTAGGGTTTTCTACTTTGTAACCTATTATTAACAAACTATTAGTTAATGTTGGTTTTGTTTAAGGAAAGGCTCTAGGCCAGGATTTTAAATTGTAGAAAAAGGAGGATAGCAGCTAGCTTACCTTGAAAGTGTGGGTAGGCCATAGAACAAGTAGAAAAACACCGTGCACTCAATATTTTGTCCCCTAAGGGACTAATGTTATATGTGTGTGTGTATATAAAGTCGTGTACATAGTTGTAAATAGACCAATGAGATGTGGCAACCCTGCATAGTTGACAACAGCCATGACAGCAGCCATTTTGTAACTCTTTCTCTACACTTGACAAAGTCCCTTAGGGGACGAAATATTGTGTGCACAGTGTTTTTCTACTTGTTCTATGGCCTACCCACACTTTCAAGGTAAGCTAGCTGCTATCCTCTTTTTTCTACAATTTATTAGTTAATGTTGGTTCATATCGACCTATATGGTTACATTTCACAACTACACCATAGACTTTAGCTCTTAAGTTGTGTTTGCCTAATACACTGAGTATGTTACAGGTGATGATGAAGAGTATGGACAGCAGTGCTAGACATGCTGTAGGTGAGAACATACAAGTTTGTGTCAAGGTGAGATACCACAACCAGGTTATGAGACTGCTCCACTGCTGGAACTACACCACAGACTTCAGCTCTCAAGTTGTGTTTGCTTTGCCTGATATTGACGAACCCTACAATGTCCAAATTATCTCCCTTGTGGTAAGCAATAATACATTTCCCAAGCAAGTGCCCAAAAAGTTCAGCATGTAGGTTTTCATAAATTTTCCATTAATCACAAAAGCTCTTAATTTTTGTTAAAAAGTGCAAATAATCTAATAAAGTTTGTAGTATGGTGTTGTTGCTCTTAGAGCTTGAACACTCATTAACATTTCATCACTGCCACTTCTGAGGAAGTATCATTTTTGACAAATGGGTACCGGTATGCTTGATTCCCATAATACTTTTATTCTTTGCTGGTGATAGGGTATGAGGTCCCTCTGTGACCAGGGACCTCATATTTACCCGAAAACTAGACAAAGTCGACGAGGCAATCAATTTAGACTAACAGTAGTGGTGAGCATCTGGGGATGGGGTTTGCTCACAACACGGCAGATTTACTCAAAAACTGTATAAATTTGATAGAGTCACAGGTTTTAACTATCAGTTAGGTTTACTAGAAAAACAAAAGAGTTCGACAAGGGGATGTATGACAGATTTTGACCAACAACAGTGTGGCTGTAAAGGCGTAGGGTCCTTGGTTCCAGCTAAATTTACTTCAACTAAAATTATTTACGAGAAAAATAATGATTTGAATGACAAGTGTCTTAGAATGCCCGTATTATACCAACTCATGGCTTAGTTTCTACAAAAGATTTTCAATTGTATAGTTGTATCACAAAAATTGATTCTGTATGTAATGGTTTGTCCGTCAATAAATGATAAATGATAAATGAATTCAAAATATTAGTGGTTTTCTTTACTGTTTCGAGAAGTAAAATGTCATATAACTAATTGATCATTCAAGCATTATGAATTCAATTTCATGTAAAACAGCAAATAACTAATAACTATCTCACAAACCTACAAAGACAGGTCCTGGATTAAGTTTTTGATTTTAGACAAGATCTTATCTAGTTGGTTGTGAGTAGGAGAACGATTGCCAAAGGCAAACTGTCCTCCAACTCCTCATTGATGTGTAACACCAGCACTCTGGTCAGTGGCTGATTTCTGCGGGTAACATGTTGCTGTATTCTCAAAGAAGATTCCAGATGCCGAATTGGGAAAATTACTCATGAGTTTTCCCATCAAAACAATTGTCGATTTCACTGAACAATACTAAATCTTCTTCTTCTTGCAATAAATCTTCATCAATCGTAATTGATACAAAAATTTGTAGGGTCCCATTTTCATAGTATAATTATTAAAACAAATTATTCATAGTAACAACGTAAAATTAAGTTTTTGCATTTTTAGTCAAACTTGTACATGGTTACATCAAAATCCAATATCTTTATTTCTAGTCCTTAAAGGCTTTAAAAATAAATAGCAATAAATTGAGTCAGTGGCTCATTTAGTACCGGTAGGCTGTTGATAGCGAATGTCTTAGGTTCAAGTCTCGGTGCATCCACTTAAAATGTATCAGTACAGATCGTTCTTGTTCCATACCAGCTAACTCCTTAGTCCTTACATTGCTTGATATGTTTTACCCACAGAAGTTTTGAGGCCATTGTAGAGTGTTTGGAAAATACAAGGTTAAAAAGGCTGCCAACATCTTTATTTTAAAAAATCAGCTGTTACCCAATACAAGAATCTTAAAATCATAACCAATTTGAAAGAAAAAATCAAAACATGATTTAATTTTATTTATTTTTCTATGCTTCCTCAGGCGACAGCAATGGACTACCCCACCAAGCTCTACCCTGGCTCTGCAGAAGTGATGGTATTGCAGCCATCTGTCACATTGAATGTTAAGCCATGGTTCTCTCCTAGCAGCTCATACCTAGATGTGTGGACTCGCACAACCCTCGCTTGTGGAACTACACACTCCATATCGGTATACTACTCTGTAACCTCATATAACCAGACAACACCGCAGTTCTTCTATCTGGTGAGTTGATGGGGTTTAAGTGGAAATACCAATTGTCTTTCCACAGTGATTCGTGACGCATGAATGTTCTCTAGGAATATTTCAATAAAGAATTTGTCTATTGTCTATTGACTGGGTTTAATTTATGGTTTAAAACGCTTTTTTACTCAAAGATTGAAGAACAGTCTAAAACAGTGCATAAACAAAGATGATTTAAAACCTCTCTTTCATTATATTAATGTTTTTTTAGGTTTAAAAGACATTTCAAAGAAAATCCCTAAGTAAAATTTTCAAATTTTCGTTGGGAGAAGAAAAGCACTGGAATAGTGGAGATGTTTCTAAACCCTGTTGGATTGTGCCATGATTCTTCTGTCCACTTGTCCCCAGATATTTTTTGACCTCACTCTCTAGTTTTATCATATGCCACTCCATTCTTTTCCATTCCATCTTCCAAATCATTGAATATTATTTAGTTTAAATTGTCAACACTTTTTTCAGAAGTGTTCTTTACTTAATGTAGTGTTATTAACTCAGATCAAATGTGTATCGAATTAATTTTGGATCTAATTAAAAATTAACAATAACTTTTAACTAGATCAATGTGAAAAATTGTCGTAAAATGTCTCGTACATAGGCTGGTTCTAACATGAGTCTGTATCAGCTTGAGAGTCGAGGAGACCTAGTGATGGTGGACTCGATTGTGCCGGTGAAGGAGACGGTTGTGCACCAGAACGATGTGATTGCGCCACACGCCAGTCTGGTACGAGCCTGGCGTCTGCCTCTCAATGTGTCCTGGGCTATGGCGCCGACCAGCAGACTCACTGTGTACTACGTCAGAGGGAATGGTGAGGTTGTGGCTGGCAGTACCAACCTGGTCATAGATCGGTGCTTCCAGAACAAGGTAAGGAGTAAGGACTTTAAACCAAATATCATGAAATAGATTAGATTTAGAACCATGGTAGACGTGAACGAAACAAAAATGTTGAGCTGCTATGGAGGAATAGTTTGGACTTTTGGATACTGAAGTAAACAACCCATCTACATTGTGTCCCCTCGCTATGACAGTGACTAACACATCAAACAGCTGATAATCCTCAAACTGTTTAGGTTAAAACTGCACATCCGCGCCAGCCCTTACTCTGTGTGCGCCGTTACAGTGACAGATAGACAGTTGAGTAACAACACCGAGACAGCTGATAATCCATACACTGTTTAGGTTAGAGTGAGATGGAACGAGCCCCAGTTGAGGCCCAGACAGTTGGCGCAACTTCACATCCGCGCCAGCCCTTACTCTGTGTGCGCCGTTACTGTGACTGATAGACAGTTGAGTAACAACACCGAGACAACCGATGTATGGCAGGAGCTGAAGAGGTTTAGTTTGCCAAAGACAGCAAGAGATAACAAGAAGTACTGTATTAATAGTAAGTATAAATAAAAATCCATGGAAATGTTAAGAAACAAATAGCCAACAACAAAATGCCCCTAGGTAAAACAAATTGAATTAAAATAGTCTTTTAACCAAATACAAGATATTTTTATACGGATCATGTGTGTGTATATATATATTTTTTCTGTTTGAGCTTGAGTTTGAGAAGTTAAATTAGAGATAACTCAAACTTGTGCTGTTAACAAATATTTTTACTATGAAAAATGTAGCCTACACAGTCAACAAAACATCTTTTATCACTTGTCAATTATAGTCTGTCTTGTGGTATGTAAATAATTCACTATATTATTTTAGTGTCAAATAAGGAAACATCACCTAATTTTCTGCTGTAGAATAAAAATGTTGCATAACTCCTCTATATGTTTACTTAAATCTTTCAGAAGTGCCAAAAGAGGAAGAACTTCCTCCAACCTATGATTTGCGAAAAAAGCGCTCCATGTTTGCGCCTCCCCGCGATTTTGGAGAACATGTGGATGCTATCACAGCCTTTGACGTATGTGTAACTAGTAAACATGATAAAACTATAAATAAATATGACTAATAAAAAAGTTGTAGCTCATGATGGTTTTCACTTTTTGACAGTTTATTGCTGGTTTTCCTAGATCTTGGGGCTAATATTAAATTATCGTTGTCCAAGCACCATCTGATCATAGTTATGAATAAGACTATCTTAATCTCATTCGTTCAACTCAAACAATTCACCTTACTTTTTTTCCATAATCTACACAACCTGGTGTGACGGTGTTGTAATAAATAGTATTGAAATCCTGTTAATTTTTTTTATGCTTTTGCCGTTTGACTATAGAACAAGATTACTAAGGACAATATTGTTACAAAAATATTGATTTGTGGAGAAGGAGAAGTCAAAAAAGCAAACCGCAAGCCAGGCCTTAAAGTCACTGGACTTAGTATTAATTTGTTTTGGGAATTATTTTTTTCCGTTTCAAATTTTGTCTAATTTTTATCTTAATCTGTTGTCAGGATCTTGGCGTTGCAGTCGTGAGCAATTTGGTGCTTGAAACCCGTCCGTGTACAAAGACTGTATTTCGTAAGTTTACTTTTAGCGAATTTCCCATATAGGGAATAAGCCGTTCAATGTTGATTGTGAATTGTGCAAACACAAACCCTAATCTCAAAACTTAATCTAGCCAAACCGTAGTCACCCTGTTTCCCCCTGTCACTATTAACTGTGTGGGTAATCTGTTGGATGTAAGTTCCTTTTGTAATCCTTTCCCAACTCAAAATGAATATACAAACACATATGTGTGTAATTCATTGTGTTAGCGAAGTTTATTTACACATACTACATTTATTTGAACGAGTTCGTGAACCAGCATGATCGGACGATGGGAACGGGGGTTTATGGAGTAAAAATTGGTTTTTCCAATGTTGAGTGTTGCATCTAATGGTTACAGAGAAAATTCCAAAAAAAATTAAATTTAAAATTCCCATGTTATTCTTATGGGGAATAAGTAAACTGTTGTATTTTGCTTGTTTATGATCAAATTTGGAAAATGCATTTATTTCTTACAAAACTATTAACATTTTACAAAAAAAAACACTTTTTACCCTCCCTGTTGCAGTAAACCTAATTACTCGTTAAACTAATTCTATTTATATATAGGAAATAAAGGTGATATATTTTTAAGGAGACTTTTTAGTGTAAATCCAATCAGGAAAATGGAAATTCGCTTAGTCTGCAGGTTTGCTGCGGAGGTATTTTTATTTGAGTGTGTAAAATTGATTTAAAAATAATCATAGTGTATAGGTACTCTATAATGTGAGGAAATCTTCTGTTGAAAAAAAATTATTAAGGAAGCAACTTAACTCTATATAGTGTTGAGGAAAATGTGGAATTGTTACATTTACTTTTACTTTGTATGAAATCTGTTCTATGTAGGCCTACGTTTTAACAGATTTTACATAGTTAATTTTGGATTAAGATAATCAATTAGCCCGATGAAAAACCAAAAGTTTTGTAATTTGTAATTTTTCTTGGTATTCGGTTTGGCACTTTTGTAGTAGGTAGGTAACCTGTTTTTTGGTTTCCAGCTGATGAATACTTCAGAAGTAACTGGATGTATAATCTGATTCCTCGACCCATCGTTGGTAAGTTGATTCACTGAAAAGTTTTTAACGGATATACACAGTTAGGCCTAATTCTAAATTTAAAATTTTTTTATAAAAATGTCATCATTGAATTAGTTATTTTAAAACCATTTTGTTTTCAGTTTTAGTATCTACCTTAATTACTTGGGACTTTAATTGTATCAGTCTTATAGCTGTTATAATCATTCAATATTTTAAGTGTATATTTTTTCTGTGTCATTGGCAACGTTATTTTTGAAGACAGAGGTGTTTATTAGTAAATTCTTTCTTTTGAATTTGTATGTCCCAAAGTTTTGGAATGTTCTCTCTTTAACAGTATATTTCCTTTGTCTCCAGCCAACAACATGATACTGGTGACCCAGCCTGAGTCAGTTTCTGGTCTGAGAGAAGACTCAGAACAGCCTCTGATTAGAGATCACTTCCCGGACACTTGGATCTGGAGTCTTGCTTACACAGGGTGAGTTATCTCTGAAACTTACTTTCTTAAACCTTTTTGTCTATTGAATACTTAGATTTCTGCTTAATAGATGAGTTAGTGTTGGTAATTATCACAATTTTAACTCAGGCTTCCATGATTTAACTGTTGAATTATTTAGCTATCTAAATAAGATTGTGAATAGGCTACTTCATAATTTGTTTATATGGAAAAAATACAGCTTATATGTTTTGATTGAGCTCTAGCTTTGTTAAGCAGTCAAAGGAATCATACAAAATTAGACTACACGCATTATCTTAATAGTTGACTCGCTTCATCAATAGGGATGTTAGGGAGTGAAATTTAAATTTAGGATGGTGACTTTTCCTACCAGTTTTCAGAAATTAAAAATAATCTAATTTGTTATATTTAGGAAATTGACAGGAAAGCAGGCTTACCTTTAAATAAGTCCATAGAGACACATAAAACATCACAAAATTAAAAGTAGAAATTTTCGTGGTCACTGACCACTTTTTCAACCACTGGAGATTGGAGAAATGGCAATGGCAGTTGCAATTTGAATCTATTACACCTTGTCCTATTACAAGGTGTAATAGATTCAAATTGCAACTGCCATTGCCATTTCTCCAATCTCCAGTGGTTGAAAAAGTGGTCAGTGACCACGAAAATTTCTACTTTTAATTTTGTGATGTTTTATGTGTCTCTATGGACTTATTTAAAGGTAAGCCTGCTTTCCTGTCAATTTCCTTAATAATTCCTGGCAAATGCCCTATCTTTTTATAAGATAATTTGTTATATTGTGCTTTTCAATTTTCAAATAATATTGGACAGTTAAGCACTATACAACCTTTAAAATATTACAAATTTAACAGATTATAAATATAAAAAAAAAACTGTGCAAAATACATGAACAGTGTCACCTATATTAATTACATAGCCTTAAAAACCGTTTTTAGAGAGTGTAATTTTTTACCCTTGAATGTTCAATAAATGGAGGATTGTCAGTGTTCTAGGATTGACGGGGAAGTGGTAGTGAACAGTTCTGTCCCTGATTCTATCACCTCCTGGGACACGACAGTATCCTGTGTATCAGAGATACATGGTCTAGGGATGTCCCTACCTACCTCTGTCTCTGTCTTCCTCCCGTTCTTCGTTCACATCGAAGCTCCTTACTCGATCAGGATGAATGAGAAAGTCATGATCAAAATCGTAGTTTATAACTACATGCAGCATTCCTTGCCAGTGAGTTTTATACTAAGATGTCGCTAAAAGAGCGAAAGAATAGTAAATCCAGTAAAATGAAATTATGGGCCAGAAACATGAATTTTAAGATATTGTAACCTTTTAAAGTTGAACATAGGCTTCCAAGATCCTAGTAGACTGTCTAATCACAGTGATAGGGAGACAACAGCATCTCTGGATTCATTGCAGCAGTCCGTCTTTGAGCCAAGCAACAAATCAACAGTTCAGCAGATTTGACTTTTATCGATTAAATCTTCTGTTGGTTTACTGGTACCCTGAAAAACAGAACATTTTTGCCACCAAGACTGATTGTACGAATATGATAGGTTACGTACCTTTGTCTGTTTTCAGTCTTGAATATAGAAGTCTGGGGATTACTAGTGACAGCGTTGTTGAACTAAAAAAAATACTGACTGACATATCGGATGCTGATGCATTGCAGCAATCCATTTTTGAAGCAAGCTACAACTCTACTGACTAAGAATATTAGCTTAACCCTAAAGATGGATTTCTGCAATGCATTTGAAACATTAGTTAGTGATTTTCCCAGGTCATATCTCAAATACAACATCTATTATGTCAAATTTATCAGCTGATGCTGTGTTTTAGGTGTTGTTGACCGTTTTGAAGAATGACCACCTAGTGGTTAAGCCTGATTGTGACACCCCAGTCACACTATGTCTATCCCCAGTTTCTCCACTCTCCACTCTTATCTCTGTCATTCCCAGAGTGGCTGGAAATGTTAACATGCTAGTTGAGGCTCAAGTTCAGAATTTCCAGGGCTGTGACTCTCCTGACCTTCCTGCTAAAAGGTAAACAACTTAGCTCTAAAGCGAATCAACCTGTTTCTTGGTTTCATTATTAAATAAAATATATAGCTCGATAAAGTATGGATGAATTAAAATATTTTGGATTGGTAAAAATGTATTACTTTATCGTTTAGTAAATTGTCTGGGTAGCCGAGTGGTTATAATGCTCGCCTTCAAATCTGAAGGTCGCTGGTTAGAATCCATGCAAGATCGTTTCCAGACCCAGATTCCATTTGTCATTGGGCTATGAATTAATGGTGCTATCTAACAAAGAGGTTGACGTTAGGTAGTAACAAGACCAATGTTTGGACCGTTCCCTTTTAAAACGTAAAAAATGCCACTGGTGTAAAAACACACAAAATAAAAATAAAAAAGATGACTTTTATCTCATGGTTGTTGGACTAAAACTGACGGATCAGGATCACAGTAAAATCCTTTCCTTCGTACACTTTAGTGACATGATTTCTGAATTTAAAAAGTCTGAAGCCTCAGGAGTTTTTTTATTTGAACCATCGGAAATCTGAGTAAGTGGGAGCTGTTTTAGTAATTGTTAGTGGATCTTTTACTCTGGAGTTCATGCTTTGTGTGTTTGTAGTAGTAGTACTTAGACAAATTATGATTTTACCGTTTTGTTTTGTTTACCATAGAATAACATCTCAAAATATTTTAGTGACACAGTGGTTAAACAGCTAACAATCAAGCATGAAGGATATCAAGAACAGAAGACCTACTCAGCTTTCATCTGTCCTTCAGGTAAGATGATACAAGGAATTTTATAAGAAAAATTCTGTTTCCAGTAAAAAAAATGGCTGACCACTTAAATATCTGTTGATGGGTTTTAAATTGAATAATCAATTTTTTTAACTTAAGGTTTCAACGTTGTTTCAATATGCATTAAATGACAGTGAAATTAATCCTTCTTTAGCTAGTTTTTCTATCTTTAGTAACTATTGTTTTTCTTTGTGGCTCAATATTTTTTAAAGATACAATTTCATAGCACAGTTTTCCCTTGCAGCATTGACCAAGCTAAATATTTTGAGCCCACACTCACATATTCCATATTCACACTCTCCATCTAAGCAAAATATGCGACATCTACTCTAGAATCTGCAAAAGATAGAATTTAATTTAAAAAATATTTTTTACAGAGAACAAAGAATCTTTGGTATCCTGGAATTTTACTCTTCCTCCAGAAGACAACCTAGTACCTGGTTCTGCCACATTTCAGTTCAGCGTTGTTGCAGATCTCTTAGGACCAGCACTGGAGGTACTTCTTTTTTTAGTTTATTCCAATTGTAAGGTTTTATTGCTGAACTTGTGGGTAGTTTATTTATTTATTTAAGATTGTACTAAACTATGATGTTGACTGAAATTTTCATCAAACAATTAATTGGTATAAGACTAAAAAATAATGAAAGTAGAATTTCAACAGTGTTTGAATAGTATTAATCCAATTATACCTACTAATCTGGTGTAACTGAATCTGATTGTACAAGGATACCTTTGGAATGGCAATATTTGGAATTAAAATATTGTCAAAAATATTTCAATTTAGCTTTAAAAGTTTAAGAAATAAAGTAATGAATATTTCAACATCGCACCTGTTGTTTCAGAACTTGGATGGTCTATTACGTCTGCCAATGGGGTGCGGAGAGCAGAATTTGGCAAGATTGGCTCCAAACTTGTATGCTCTGAAATACATGAAAGCTATTGGTAGTAACAATGAGGCTCTTGTAGCTTCAGCTGTTAAGAACGTAAAAAAAGGTGACTTAAATTTGTCTTTTTAGTAAAAATTGTTAAGCTAGTTGATTTTTTTTAAGTCACCGCTATTGTCACACTATCTCAGTCAGTAGGAAATGAAGGAAATGTTGTTCATTAGAAAATGAAAATGCTTGCTGTGTGTTACCTGTGACCAATGATAGAAGTGTGCATTCCATTCCCATGGTAAACTTGTCAGTTTTAGGTAGTTAATACAAACGTTGTTGAATTGAGCCTCTGAGTGTGCTAATATCTATTACAGATTTCTGTCTACTAATAAATTATCACTCACCCAAACTGTAGAGAAAGTTTTTTTCACAGTTTTTATGTCACATTAAGTATTAACCTATCATAATGTCATAAATTAAGGGAGAAAAATTTTTTTGAAAGTAGAAGGAATGTCTATACCCTGCATCAGGTTGAGTTGTGATATGCTGACTCGTGACTGTAAGGTTAGACCAAGACAATGGCTGGGCTGACCCTATGAATTAATCTCTGCAGTCGCTCTTCACTGAAAACACCACTTAAATTACTATTTTTTTTTTAATTAGTAAATTAGTTAAATAAATTGAATTTTTGCTTGATGTGTTAAATATGTATATTTATATTAGATTAAGAAATTTTATTGTATTTTTATTTATTTATATTTAAGTTTGTCAGGTTCAAAATTCAAAATTCAAATAGTTTATTGCCATTAAGTATACATGTCATACAATAGGCCAGGTCAATGGAGATAATATACAATTCAAAGTACAATGTACAGAGTCAAGTGTAAATAGATGAACATGCTATACTAATAAACTAATAATACTGGGTTTTTGTACAAAAGTATTTGAGATGTATTGATAATGATGATAATAATACTGTTTATAGTTAAGCAAACAAGTTGGGTAAGTGCCTATAACCAAATAATTAAGGCTAAAATTGGCAGTAAGATACAGCTTAAAACTAAATAACAATAAATTTTTAAATAAAGTTCACAGAAATAACATTATTATGAAAGACTATTATATCACAGTTCATGAAACCATTATTACATACTTTAGAAACAATACCCTACTTAACAATTAGAATTTTACAGAAAATCATCATGTTTGAAAGATAAAAATTCCTCGATAGAGTAGATAACCTTTCTGTTCAAAAAATCGGTCAATACATTTTTAAGTGACTTAATAGGCAAGTTGCGTACATTTTCAGGGAGGGCATTGAAAAGTTTAAGAGAGGGCCATGTGGCCCTAACTTTGCCTGGTAAAATAAAGAATTTTTCATTTAATTTAATTTCATTTCACTTAACTTAAAAAAGTGGAAATGCAATGAATAATTTGAAAAAATGAAAATACAGTCTTAATGAAAGATTGCACGTTATCCTTGATCAGTAAATAGACAAATTCTACATTACATCACCTAATTAATCAGTGTGAACTTTGAGGAACCAGATTTATGTAAATCTACTGTATTGCTAATAATTGCTATGTACTCGACAGAACCTCAACAAAATATAGAACAAAGAATTATTTTCCTCAGGTTACCAACGGCAGCTGATCTTCCGTCGTACTGATGGATCCTTCTCAGCCTTCGGAGACAAAGACGAGACAGGCTCTCTGTGGCTGACTGCGGCCGTAGTCAAGACATTGTCAGAGGCTCAGGATGTTGTTGAGGTTGGCAACTTTGTGGCAACTCGGTAAAACATATATAGGGGGACAAGTCTTAGGACGACTTTACAACTTTAAAACAAAAATAGATATCACAACCAAATTTGGCATATCATACACTACTGGTTAGTGGTTACTGGTGTAGTAAGCTAATTTTTGTATACATGGTGATCAGATGTCACCTATGGGGGACAGCCCTTAGGGAGTAAGTTTAAAATCTTAAAGGTAAGAATAGGTTGATATGTTCATCAAATCAAAGGTCTTGTTAAACTAAAAACAATGCAACAACAAACAAACAAAAACAATGGCATCCCTTTAAAGATTTCTTGAAACTGCCATTTTAAATCTATAAACGGCTGCCATTTTTTACTCAATTACTCTTTTGAGCTCAAATGTGCGGGATTGTATTCTACTGTTAAAGATCTTTAATTTGATGTGTACATCGACCTATGCTCATGTTTATGATTTTCTTCCGTCTTCTAGCAGGTGCCCCCCGGCCCCCCTAAAAAGGTAGCCTATAATAGCAATTGCATATTTAATGAATCTTTAAACAGATGTCATTTTTTACTATATTGTGTATTTGAGATCCGATTTGCGGCATTGTTTCAACAAGACCTTTAATTTGATGTACATATCAACCTATGCTTACCTTTCAGATTTTAAACTTACTTCCCACGGACCATCCCCCAGAGGTGTCATCCGATTACCATGTACCCAAAAAAGTAGCTTACTATTACCAGTAATGATATGCCAAATTTTGTCGTGAGATCTTTTTGTTTTAAAGTTATACAGTCGCCCTAAGACTTAATTGTCACCCTGTTTATATAATGTGCGACTGCAAAGACATATGACTCCTGTCACAACATAAATCAAATCCCAGTATTATATAGCATCAGCCTATGACTCATTCATCACAGCATTGAATTATCAAGTGTGTCGGGAGTATCAAGTGTCGGATTATCGAGACTCAATTTTAGTGTCAAAACTTTCTGACTTTCCCCAAAATGGGAAAGACGGGGTCCTTGAGCCCAATGTTAAATTTTTAAACCAATTAATCAATAATTAATTAATTTTACTAGGGATAGACAAGATTTTTAGTTTGAGATGAGACCTTATTTTTTATTTCACATAAAATTTTTGACAAGATCAAGTTGGATTTCTTTTCTCATACATAACCGAACGAAAAATGCATGCTCGACATTTTAACCTGCTTTTGTAACATTTTAAAACACCTACTGATTTATGACAGACTAGCAGATTACCCGTCCTTCGTACAGGGTTGGCATATAAGTATAAAATGCTTATTGCAGTTATACTCCAGCTTTGCGTTTGCAATGAGGGAGGACACAGTTTGATAAAATTTGCTTCTTTAAATTTACAGTATTCTATAGTATTACATATCTACCATAGCTATAATGTTCTACCACTTCACCTAAGAGAGAAAAATAAATTATCAAAAAATTCGCAAAATATCACAAATTATTCATGAAATCAAAAACATAAACATAACTGTAAACAATTCTATTTTGACAGTTTGTTCTCATTGCGTATCACAGATTTTTGTTGCTGCTTGGTTCAAATCAGCTGTTTTCATAAATGCAAAAAAAAACATGCAGGGTGTTGTACCCTGTTAGTAAACCTTATAACTTGTTAATTCTTTTGCATATCATAGAACCAACTTTTTTTAGTTGAAACAGCTGACTATATTCTTTAATTTCCTTTAAATATGAATACTCATCAGGTTAACATGGGTAACTACAGAGCCATTGGGGTGGAGCCCGAAAGGATTTTTGTGATAAGAATATGCCTATATGTTAGTCGGGAATGTGAGCTATTATCATGCCAAATTTCAGCCCAATCCGTCCACTCCAGTAGTTAATGCGTGATTGAACTTTCAAACAAACACATAAACTTTCACATTTATAATATTAGTAAGATAAGATAAGATGACTATTGACTGGTATAAAAATAATAATAATTGACAAAACAAATACATCAGTAATTATTAAAATTTTTTCAGTCTTGTGTTTTTTTTTAGAATGATTTTGGGGTGACTTGTTTTGGCTATGTATACAGTACCGGTAGTAAAACATGTCTCACACTGCTTAGGCCTACACTTAACAAAACCTCTCATCATTTGCGATGTCAACACCAAAAATTATAAAACAATTAAAGTTATATTTACATGTAAAGAGTTAATTAAATAAGAACGCCTTCTCAAAGAAAACGCAACAACGCGCACCTGTATTGCGGGAATTGTATTGACTTTTTTGCAGGAGTTTTTGACGGTTTTTTTATATAATCTTGTCTCAAACAAAAAACAATCTCGATAAAAATATAATCTTGTCTCCTAGAACAAGATTTAATAAAATTTCCTGAAAATTTCTCAAAATTTCAAGACCTGTTCATCCCTAATTAATATCAAATATTTGTTAGTGGGTTTTAGGATTTACCTTTTTCCAGATTATCATTACAATATGGCTACTCATAATTTCTAAAAGTAATGGAATTATCTCTCTGTAATTGTAAATATACTTTGTAGCTGAGTGTATATTTGTCTGACAGTCAAAAGTTTGTCTCGATCAATCCTGAGAAAAGTCAGTAGCCTGATGGGTCAAAACATAGACAAAGAGAATGAAATATAGACTGTCAGCCGTGCTGCAGTTACCATGGTTACCATAGGTTCCGGCGCACACCGCTGTAGTTTACGTGGCGCGTACGCTTTAACTACCGTGGCGCTCCCAGCAGTGTGCGCCAGAACCTATGGTAAGCGCAGCACAGCTGACGGTCTATATTTCATTCTTTTTGTCTATAGTCAAAACCAGTTCTAGCTGTTTTCAATCAATGGGTTTTTAAGAAATGGTCCTGACTAAAGAAACGAACGATATAGCCAGAAACAAAGCTACAGGTCTCACTTCATTCAGCACTCACCTTTCAATCATATTATTGAGGTCTAGTAATGATACTCAAATACGAATACTCAAATTATTTGTATAATCTAACATTATTTTTTTGTAGGTTGATCAGGGCGTATTACAAGACGCTGTATCGTGGATTACCCAGCAACAATTAGAGAACGGCTGCTTCCTACCAGTTGGACAACTCTTCCATGCTGAGATTCAGGTAAACAATCACACGTTGAAAATTAGTTGAACAATTTGTACTATTGGGTCTAGTGATCGAGTGGAGAATGAACCATTATCCATAATTATTTGTAAGATAAATAGTTTTCTAGCTTACCTGAGAAAAAAAAGACACAGTTGAAAATCCATGAAACTTAAAATTAAATTTTTACACTGTTATTTAGTTCAAACAATACTCCTTTGGAGATTATTTCTGCAATCTACTCCCTGGAGAAGGCCTATCTTAATAAGAAATATCAGTGTTATTTTTACCTTTTATTGTGTGCTTATCAGCACCTGCACTCCTGGACTCTAATTTTCTCAGATCTTTAGCTGTACTAAAAAACTCCTATCAGCCACTTGGCTTTCCTTTACAATATCAATAACTAAACAACGGGTGTGTACCGAGAACATGGTTGATTGATAGCTATTGGAGTTCTTTGCATTCTCACCTCTATACTACACATGGTTAGAGTATTTTGCTTTGTAGTATGTGTAAGAAATTTGATGGAGGAAAGGTGATCGGAGAACACTAATATCTTGAAGTAAACTACTCAGAGTGCAAATGCAAGGTTTATTTTGGATCATGGCTGTAGACTGAGACTAAGGCTCTTATTAGACGAGGCAGCCAAGTTGTGCAACCAGCCGGGCAGCCAGTCGCCTGTCTGGCTGCCTAGCGTAGCTACCAGTAGAGCAGCCACAGGGCAGCCACAAAATTACCAACTAGGCCAGTCTCTTGTTGACAGTGGAACAGTGTTGGTGGAACAGTTCTGTTGGGGAGAGACGCTGTCAGAATGCGAGATGAATATTTGCTTCTTCTGCTACTCATGAAAAAGAGAAGATGAAGGAAGAGGAGAATGCATATACATCCTATTCTTTCATAAAGAACAGAAAAATGATTATATTACACCAATTACACAATTATATTACAAGAATACTGAGGAAAACAACACACAATGATGTGACCGGCAGAGATGAACGCACTTCCACGAGTGATGATCTACTATACTGATGTGTGGCAGCGGGCGACTGGCTGCCCAGTGTAATAAGATCCGTAAGCTACACAGGAGCGCGACCAGACCGAGCAGCCAGTGGTTGCCTGTGCGGTCGCCGGGCTCGGCAACCAGCCGGCAGCCAAACAGTGGCTGCGCAACTGGCTGCCCTCGTGTAATAAGCTCCATAAGAACCAATGCCCAGTGACTGGCTGCCTGGCTGGCTGCGCAACTTGGCTGCCTCGTCTAATAAGGGCCTAAGAGTGGGGAATGACCTGACCGGACAGAAGTAGCGTGTAACGTCATCGGATAACCATGAGCTTGCTTTTTGAAAACTACCTGATTGTACATAGTTTTTTTTCTGTCGCCTTCACATCCTAGGACACTAGGTTCTAGCCAGGAACTCTTCTTACAAATAACTTGAGGCTAATTCTATAGGATCGCGACATAATCACATAGATAAAATCCATTGGTGATTAGCAGGATTTGAACCCAGGATCTCGGGCTCTGAAGCCCCACGTTCTGGAACTAGACCAGCTCTCTCTCTCTCTCTGATTATACAAAGTATCGACAGTGAAATGATTATAAGACTATCAACATTGGGTACAATTTTGTTTTTCTGATGTTACCATAGCTTCACCAAACTAAATTAAAAGTTCTTTTTCACTAAAATCTCTGATATTCTGCTAGCAATGAGTGATACTGACTCAGATTCAGACTCAAAGAGCGACCAAAGTTCTCACTTTAACTGTCAATGTTTCTGGAAATCTGCGAGCAAACACCAACCTCACCGAGTTAAAAGTAAATGCAACACAAATTTGAAACGAGCGACAAAAAAACTTCCAACCCGTTCAAAAAGTCAACTTGTGCGAAAAGCACACTCAAAACACAGAATGTTGAACAAAAGTAAGCATCAACTCAAAAAGAAACGTAGAATCTCAAATGTTGAGAAGAGAAAGAGCAAATCTTCGGTTGCTAGGAGAGTGAAAAGAGTCAGAAGTGATAGTACAATTGGAGGAGAAGGAAATACTGAAGGAAACCAAAATGGCGGCAAAAGGAGAAGAAGAATGGAACCGAAAGGATGTGGTCCTGGTGGTTGTTTGTGACAAAAGAATAGTGTTCTAGGGAAGTTCTGAATTATGTTTTGAATGTTTTGTACTAAAAAATTTATTAAAAGTTATCAACAAAGTAATTTACTCGTTGACTTACTTTAACCCTTAAGATATCACACATTAAGCTGACAATTAAAATATAAGTTACATGTGAAACAATATAAAATTCAATACTCTTAACCACTGGTAGATAGGCACCTACACAAGCAGGATTCCTAGCATTAATTTTCATGTTAAAAAACATTAGGTAAATTAATTGTTTTATAGGTACTCTAAATAATTTTGCTGTGATTGTGACATAGGCTACTTTAATTTCAGTTTTTCACTTTTGGTTGTGTATTTTTTATGCTATAAAATTGATCTTATTACAATTATCTGATCATAATTATTTGTTGTCACTAATATTAAGCTGTTTAGTCAAAATTGTATTGTATCAAAATTGAGACCAAAATATCAGCACTTAGAAAGCTGCACACAAAGTGCAGGTTTTGTTTGTGACCTGATTGTGTCCTGAAGACCTATTTCGTAGCTCTTTGTTTTGGTGATGGGGGTTTTTATGTTATTTATTGTGGAGACAGTATTGAGGACATTTCCCATCACGATTAGTAAAACACAAAGTTTTCACAACGATTTGGGATTTAGAAGCTAATTCTGTCCTCAGGTGAGAAAGTACTTAAATATAACAAGATCAGTATACAAACCCTGCCGATCCTGGCAAAATGGAAAATCACGGTTTATAAACCCACACAAAGATCTGTGTGGTAGTCAAACCTAATTAACCCCTTAACCGCCGTCTAAGTAGCCTAGTCAAAATCCGCCATTGCCACTTATTTTTGCCGTTTTTTGATGATTTTTACTTGTGATTCAAAAAATTGTACCAGTTGTTTTTTTAAATAAAATAGTTATCAATATTGTTTGTAGACATCTTCAAAAACATTAAGCTTTAACAATACTAAAATTTGAGATTGGGGGGGGTGGGGTTCGGGGGTTTCTTGAGTTAGGCCTATAATAAAAATTAGGCCTACAATAAAGTCTACAACTCTAATAAATCGTCATCCTCAAGCATGTCACCAGCCATTACGACTAATATTTACTACTCATTCAACACTACCAAGTAAATAACCACCAAAAATCACAATTTTAATGACACGCATAATGTACGTAAGCGTTACGTAAGCTTCTGCAAGCACGAGTTTTACTGAAACTACGAACGGAACTGATCGGGACCATTACTGACCTATAATACCACTAAAATCCACCAGATTGCAGCACTAATCAAGCAGCACTGTCAACAACTTTTTTACGTACGTATATCAGAGATAAGGCGGGAAGTGAGCTGTTAAAAATAAAACACAACAGCTGATTACGTCAACACGAGATAACTCGTACGTGGCGGTTGCTCTGAAAACTAGTATCGCCCGGCATATCTCGTGCGTGGCAGTTAAGGGGTTAAAACAAAAGCCCTCAATAAACCCATATAATAGTAACAATCAATAAAAGCTAGGAGAAGCCAATTTTCATGTTTGCACAAGATGGAAACCTAACCAAAACTTTCTCTGCTGATTGCGGGATCAGTCCATAACGTCATGAGAACTTTTTTATCATTCATGATGGAAAATGTGTGCAGTTAATTATCTCTTAAAAACCATATTTTGTGGTTTTGGAACAAATACACTTTGTATTTTACAAAAATGATTTATTTCTAGGACGAAGGACCTGATGACTCCACTACAATTCTCTCGGCCCTGGTGCTGGCCAATTTGGCTGGTTCTGCAGTAAGACTTGCGCCAGCCGTCAGGAACAATGCTGAGTTTTGTCTCAAGTCAGCCTCAACTTCCTCCAATCCACAGTTGCTGGCATTGACCGTCCTGGCACTCTCTAGGTTTGGCTTCAACCAACTTGCGACGGAAACCCTTCAGAACCTCAAGAGACTCGTGGTCTCAGAAATTGATCTTGTTCATTGGGGACAACCAGGTTTGAATCACCATGTATTACTAATACATGTATTGTAATATAGATAGAAGGCATTCCATTTTATGTGTTAAGTTGTAGTCAGTTTTAGAGTTTGTTGTTTAGTTGAGCCGACAGAGTGCTGATGTAACTTACTGATTTCTGTTGAATTCGTCAACTGTTTGACCAAGACAAACTGAAAGGTCAACTTATTGTAAGTTATGGCAACTTTTAAAGTCACAACAGCCATAGTATCAAATAAATGGTATCAGCAATCTGACTCATACTTTCTCCCATTAGCTTGTCAACAACTTTTATCATGGGTAGGTGATGAAAGTAACTATGATATTTAACAGGTAAAATCACAAAAGTTGTATTAACTAATAACTTTTGAACCGTAATTTTTACAGGAATTAAAGGGGGGTTGCACTATTTTGTTTAGAATTATAAAGAAAGACCATAACAGACAAATTTAAATCAAAGTTTTTTTTTCAAAACTCCATTTTTGAGTTATTTTATGGAAAAATAAGCTACAGACTTTTGAACCGTAATGTTTACAGCAATGGGGGTTTGCACTATGATGTTAAGAATTATAAGAACCATCACATACTAATGTAACGGTTGTATTCCCCTTGGAATACTAACCACTACTTTGGGTGACGTAGCTCAGGAATGAAACTCAGCACTCGCTTACAAAACCCAACTTTATTAATTACTCAAAACAACACAAAAAACGTAAAGCTAAACTAACAATCATAAAAGGTAGAGTAGACTGGAACTGTATAAATGAGTTAGGAACTTAAACCCCAATTTGGAAAAGACTCTAAACCCCAATTTTGAAAACCCTTTACATTGTCTTACCTGGACCCAAGGCCAAGGGCCTTGGGCTCCAGCTCCCCCAGCAGGACCCTGTCCTCCGGTGCACCACACAAACCACTCCACACAAAACTGACCCCTTGATCAAGTGCACTGGCCTACTTAAAGCAACAGCCTTCAGTAGGTCAGCACAACAAGTTATTGTTTAACAACACTACCAGCCTACTCACACAACATTGCCAAACACTTCCTCTTTACAATATTTGACCCTCCTATTACACTAATTACAATAAAAACCGGCCTAAATACAATTTTCTCTTATTTTAACCCTTTGCGGTTTGTTATGAAGTCTCCCTAATGTCCTTTCATGTATCTTAGCATCTTAGGCCACTCATATTGTGCCCAGAACCATTCCTCAGTCAAGTATTGGTGGTTACGCGCCACGTCTGTCCGTCAGATACATTAGACCACTCATTGTGCCCACTAGTGATATGCTCGAACGGTCTCTAGGCCACTCATAGTGCCCGAGTTATAAATTTGTCTGTGAAAAACTATCATTCTGTAGGCCCCTAAAAGGTGTTGCACTCTGCTCAACGTTTATTTAACTATACTAAAACTGTGTCATTTAAGCTAGTGTCTAGCCTTTTGTTTTAGGAATTACACTCAACCAGCGGCGGTTCTCATCGGGCCTTATTTATACTATATTATATATTTTTATGTTCGTGCAGTTAAGATATTGTATGTTTAGTTTGTTTTTGATGTAAATTTGTGAAGTTATTTAATAATTGAAATATGAATCCTGACTATTAGAAGGGGTTTACTGGATGATGTTTTGGGATTTCATATCAAGTACTTTTTTATATGTGTATTAAACTGTTTTAGTTATAGAAAGATAGATTTGATTTTAAACGCAATAAACTGAAATGTTTATTCCAACTGTACTTTAAAATTTGAAAGATTACAGGTTTTACATGTTTACCTTTGTCAAACGAGTTTCCAGAAACAGCTATACCTACTGAGCCTAAATCTTAACATTTTAATCATTGGAATTTGAAGAAAATTTTATAACCTGCCTTACTTTTAGTGTTGCTAAATTTATCACAAGGTTATCTCGTAGGAAATAATAGTTTAATCGGCTGTCCAAAAAGTTAAAATACCAGTACTAAGCTTGTGCGTAAAGTTTACTTTAGTGCAACTTTATATTAGTGCGTTAAACTTTAGTGCTATAATATATATTTTTTTGTTTTAGTTTTTATATAATATTGAACCTTCCATCAATCGCATACATATATGTTGGTCGTAAGTGAAGAATGGAGTAACAGTACCAAGCTATTAAATAAGTGATTCAATGATGGTTAAATCTCCAAACATTTGTTGATTGTTATTATAAACATAGTCTCCTCAGGTTATGTTATATTTGTGATTTTAAAAGATTGAGTTAGAAACAAATAGGGGTGTGTGATGCATCGAAACTCCGATTCGATTCGATGCATCCAATCGTGATTTGATTTAGTGGTGGTCAAAAAACTATTTGATTCATGTGGGAATCAGTATCCATAAACGAAAAACGCCTGCAGAAAGTCAATGCAATACCCGCAATACAGAAGCCCGTTTTTGCGTTTCCTTTGTGAAGGCATTCTTATTTAATTAATTCTTTGCATGTAAATATTGCTTTAATGGTTATATTGTAAGGTTGCAAGTTAATTTATGCATTTAATTTGATTTGACTGAACTTGCTTGACATTATTTTGAGGTACTGGAACAGTAAAACACTGGCATTCTGTTACAAGAGGAATGTAATACTGTAAAGAAATTAAGATTCCTAAACTACATGGTATATTAGGTGAGGTTAATACTTCAGTATGATAATTGTTTGTTGGGCATCACTCACCTTATTGAAATCACGAGAATGTAGTCCTTGTCATATCACAATAATACAATTGCACATAAAAATATACAAAAATAAAAATAAAACTAAATTTAAAATTTCAGACCAAAGTTCTCAACACCGACGTTTCGCCGCACCAAAATCAACGTGCGGCGTTTTCAAGGTTATTTCTCTTCTCACGCAATCGTTGTGAGCGCCTAACCACGACTCATGAGTTAGACGAGTGACTCATGAGTTTTATTTTTATTTTTGTATATTTTTATGTGCAATGAACTGTGTATTATTGTGATATGACAAGGACTACATTCTCGTGATTTCAATAAGGTGAGTGATGCCCACAAACAATTATCATACTGAAGAAATTAAGAGTAAAATAACAAATTACAGAACGATGAGTACAGATTGAACAAAAAAAAATTTAAATACAATGGAATAAAAATCGCAAACGACCAGCAGAGAAGGGGTATTTTAAAAGAAAGAACTTAAGCCAAGATCAAAAGATTGAAAGCCTGGTGATTAGGGAGATGGAGTGCATGGAAAAATAAAATAATAAGTGAAAGTATAAATTAGAATTATAAAAGTATATGTAGTAAATATGAAATTAAATTTAAAAGAAAAATAATAAAAGAAAACTAAGTTTACTCTCAAAGAATTTCTCTCTCGGGAGAGAGAATCAAATGTTTAAAATATTTTCTTTTAATTATTTTGTGAGTGAGCAAGCAGATTTAGAATTACAATAAATTATGGTTACAAATGGATTTAAATTGATACATACATATTTTACTTGATGTCTGCACAACCTAGCTTCTGCCACTAAAGTGACAACAGGCCATTGGAGCTAAACTTGTACACATACACAACACACACGCGCAAAACTTCATCAAAAAATTAAAACTATTTTGGAGACTAAACTCCCACTAAGCCGATTTCTAGGAGACTGTCGATTTCTTCTGCAGATAATCTAGAGGGTCTCCACAGATGCCGAAACGTCTCCGCCAATCGGGTGGTGAAACTTCATACAACCAGGGTCTTCTTTCAGCTGATTGGTTTTTGTGAGTCCACGTGATTTGCACACGTGTAGAGACTTCCTGAAGTTTTTTGGCATATTCTCTATCTCTGTCACCGGAAAACGGATGCGTAGTATGCACTTACTTTTGGGAACAAGCCCAGACTGTCTGATCATTAGAAAATATTGTAAACAGGAAATGATGATTAGGAATAACTGCTACAGAGATTGAGTATTGAAAACAGGAATAATGGGTAGAATTACCAAGTTCAGGGAGCTTGTACAATATGAATTGAAATATGTTTCAGGGTTTCAGAACTGGTAAAGTTACAGAAATGAAATTTTGAATTAAATTTGAGTTGGTAGTTACAATAAAATGTTTTGTTTTGACATTGCATTTTCAGGAAATTTTAAATCTCATTTTAGAAGACAAGATTTTATTTTGATTAAGATTTGTTCGAGACAAGATTATAAAAAAACATTAAAAAACCCCGGCAGAAAGTCAATGCAATACCCGCAATACATGAGCGCGTTTTTGCGTTTCCTTTGCGGAGGCGTTCTTATTTAATTAATTCTTTGCATGTAAATACTGCTTTAATGGTTATTTAATGTTTTGTTTTGACATTGCATATTCAGGAAATTTTAAATCTCGTTTTACAAGACAAGATTTTATTTTGATCAAGATTTTTTTTGAACAAGATTATAAAAAACTTTTAAAAACGCCCGCAGAAAGTCTATGCAATACCCGCAATACAGGAGCGCGTTTTTGCGTTTCCTTTGTGAAGGCTTTCTAATTTAATTGATTCTTTGCATGTAAATACTGCTTTAATGATTTAATGTTTTGTTTTGACATTGCATTTTCGGGAAATTTTAAATCTCGTTTTCCCAGACAAGATTTTATTTTGATCAAGATTTTTTTGAGACAAGATTATAAAAAAATGTAAAAAACGCCTGCAGAAAGTCAATGCAATACCCGCAATACAGGAGCGCGTTTTTGCATTTCCTTTGCGAAGGCGTTCTCATTTAATGAATTCTTGACATCTAAATATTGCTTTGATTTTTTTATAATTTTTTGTTTCGACATCGCAAATTATGAGAAGTTTTGTTAAGTGTAAGTAGTGTGAGACATGTAAGATCTGGCACTGAGTATGCTACCATGCTATTTTGGACTGATTTGCTTGATTATAGTCTACTTTCACTTTCAGGAGATATAAAAATACCCCCGCCAAAGCAAACCTGCAGACTAAGCGAATTTCCATTTGCCTGATTGGATTTACACTAAAATGCCTCCTTAAAAATATAACATTGTTTATTCCTTATTTAAATAGAATGATTTCAACAAGTAGGCCTACTTAGGTTTGCTGTAACAGGGAGGGTAAAAAAGTGTTTTTTGTTGTAAAATGTTAATAGTTTAGTAAGAAATGAACAATGTATTTTCAAAATTGACTTATTCTCCATAAGAATAACATGGGAATTTTCAACTAACATTTTTTTGAATTTTCTCCATAACTATTAGGCACATAATAACGCTTCAATATACTAAATTATTTGTTTTTTTAAGCTCTACAAAATGGTTTGGAAAGAAATTGTGAAATTTTGGGTTTTTAGGGTCAAAAATTGGAAAAACCTATTTTTACCCCATTAAACCCCTGTTCCCATAGCCCAATCATGCTGGTTCGCAAACTCGTTCAAATAAATGTAGGTTTACACGTTTATACCAAATTTCATCAAAATCGGATCATTTTTGCTAGACTTATCGCGCTAACGGATATATATATATATTATTTTCTTGCATATATATTTATATATGGATTTGAACGGGTGGTGTTTTTGGCCTCTAGGTACCTCAAAACGAAAAAGTAAATCGGTCCCGGGTCCAGGTCTTACCATAGTACTACGGTAATAGGCTAGCTTATTCCCTATATGGGAAATTCGCTAAAAGACTAATCGGAAGACATGTACAGAAGAGATGCTTCAGAGTGCCCGAGAGCAACTTGGATTAAAATAACAAGAAATGTTTTAGAGTGAAAATTTAAAAACGTACGTTTTCATGTCCCTGGCCTTTTACTTCGTAGATACTGGATTTGTAGTATATTATTATGTGTTTTGATATTTTTTGGGACGGGGGCAACATGTTTCACACATTTATTTGGTTCTAAATAGGTTCTAGGTATTTTTTTCGTATTTTTAAAGTCTCGAAATTCACGACCATGACGTGTCCCTAGGGTACATTTTCCAACTTTCGCGCTGTTTTTAGACTAATTATTCATGCCGAAATATATAAAGCCATATTTTTATGTCATCAATGGTTATTAAACATATAAAAAAGGAGCATATTATAATTTTATTGTCATTACAAACTGACTATCATGACAAAATAAGTCTGTCCCTCGATTTGGCGTCACGACCATTTGGGAAAAATTTTCAACTTTGGAGCACGACAGTGGCAAGCCTGGCGTCGATGGAGTCAGTTGGTTTTAGAGACTAGTTCGGGGTGTACGTCAGGATTGTAGTGCCGGTCGTTTCGAGTTGAAAGGAGAAATTACAAGATTAATAAAGGAAAGATTGTGTTTTTTGTAATTTTGGTGTGTCCATGACCGTACGTAGTCATTCGATGAAGTAGACATGGTGTTAATTTTTGTTTATAAGATATTTCAATTGCTAGATTAACCTAGAAGTCCACTTTGTATCCTCGAACATGAGGTGCAGGGCTACCGCCAGAACAGAGCCAAATTACACGTAATTTCACGACCAAAGTTTCACGACCATCGCGGGTTTTTTCACGACCAATCTAGCCTTATGGATTATAGTGTGTTTGGTCGTGACAATAACTTTAATACAATTGTAAATTGAACAGTTTAGTTCAATTGAAACACATATTTTTATT